>NC_141695.1:330444669-330449669 GCF_964263255.1 Lissotriton vulgaris | reverse complement strand
GCCCACACATGACAATAACCCGATTCAAGGCCCCATTCACCCGTTTAAAAAAAATTTTATAACACTCCAACAAAGTAAGATTATAAAACTTTATTAACTTTTAAATATAATGAACGGAACAAAAACTGTAAAAACTTTTAAACATTTTTCACCAAAAAAAGCAACAATTGTCAGAAGCTGTCTTTTGTGCGAATAGTCCCAAGGCAGCACAACGTGCTGAGTTCTGGACGGCACCCAGGTGATGTCGCACTGGTTTTGGTATCCTACAATGCTGCTCCGAAAATTGGCGTGGGGCGTCCCGGGTGGTGCGGGGGGAGGCCTCGTCAGTAGCGGTCTGTTGTGCGAATAGTCCCAAGGCCAGTAGAACGCGCTGAGATGTTGATGGCACCCAGGTGATGTCCAGTAAACTGCCGCACTGGTTTTGGTATCCTACAATGCTGCTCCGAAAATTGGCGTGGGGCGGCCCGGGGGGGGGGGGGGCGTGGGGGAGGCGGCGTGAACGGGCCTCCCCAGGTGGCGGCCATCCAGCTGAGTTGCGCCCGCTCTTGCGGCTACAGCGTCTCGCTCACCATGTTGTTGAGTTGCTCCCACTCTTGCAGTGCAGCGATAGGCGGCTGCCACATGACTCTTAAAATGGCGGACGGCTCTTCGGTTTTGGGCCTGGTCCACTAAAATGGCCCTGGGACACCTTGGAACTCGGACGCTTGCCTGCTAGGGCTTGGGCTCCATTCTCGAAAAGCGTCCCCTCAGCCGTGAAGATTCTACAAAAGTCTTGGGGGCCCCCGACTCCCGCAGGCTTCCGATGGGGAGCGGCTGCCATGATTGCTCGCGGAATGACCACGACGGAGCTACGAGATGGTGGTGCTCTCATGCTGACGCCAGCTTTAGTCTCAAACATCCAGAAACAAGGTGGGGCTTTCATTTGTTCGTTTGGGAAAAAAAAATGTTCTAAACCAATGAAAAGTGTTATTTTTAGGTCATATGACCAAGCCTTCCATCTTTAGGAAACCAAAAGTAAAATGAACCAATGAAAAGTTTTATAAACAAGTCACATGACCTGTTATGCGGCATAGGGCTACAAAAAGCGTAGAAAATCCGTTGGCACGTGAGGCGGCGTCAGTAGCGGACCGATGTGCGAATAGGCCGAAGGCAGCACAACGCGCTGAGATCCGGATGGCACCGAGGTGGTGTCCAGCAAGTTGGCGCACTGGTATGGCCATCCTACAATGCTGCGCCGAAAGACGGCATGACCAGCTGAGTTCCGGTCACTCTTGCGGTACAGTGACTCGAACGCTCCGAGATCCGGATGGCACCGAGGTGGTGTCCAGCAAGTTGCCGCACTGGTGTGGCCATCCTACAATGCTGCGCCGAAAGTCAGTGTGGGGTGCCCCGTTGGCTTATGAGGTGATGTCAGTAGTGGACCGATGTGTGAATAGGTCGGAACCAGCACAAGGCGCCCTGCACTGTTGAGCTTTTTTCAATGCCTGTTTTTTGTTGTTTCCCCTCCATCAAAAACAAAAAAAATATATAAAACTGTGCAAAAATACAAAAAAATGTTTAGAAAAGCAGTGCTTGTAAGACTGTCTGAAGCTCTTTTGCACCTGCTGCAGCTTCACTATTGCCCTGGTGTGGACAAAGATCGCCCATGACTTAGGCTGATTGAGAGTTTGTAGAAAAATGGCTTCAGATTTTCCCCATATTACTCTTCAACATTCTTCCTAAATGTAACAATGTGAGACTCACTAGGAGAACGGCTGTTTATCTTTCCTTTCAAAATGCTGCCAACAATATTTTCTGAATGGAAGACACCATCTTGTAGCATAAAGGGCCGAAAGGGGTTCTGGTCTGGCCGATTGTTGGTGGAGACATTTTGACTATATCTTGGACCTGCCCGGCCTCGCCCAAAATGGCGCCGGTATAAATGGGACTCGTAACTCCTTGCCCGCAAATGTATATCTAGAAAATTTTATTGTAAGTGGCCCTGTCTTATTTTAATTACAAAATGTACGTCCACCGATTCCGCAACTGTTAGACACCTTAGTTCTTGCAACCTAATGGCCCGCTCGTTACGTTCCTCTACAGTGTAAATGTCTCCTCATCATATACGATTTCAGTTTGCTCCGTGGCCGGCCCACGTGGTTATAGGCCCGTATTTGTATACTGACATTTTCACAATAAAGGTTTTTTAAAACAAAACACGGTAGTAGTATTTACATTGGTAAAGTTTTTACTTTTAGTCACTGTTTTCGAATCAGTAAAAGGCAAGTGAAATAAAGCAGTCCAATTACATGACGGATAAAAGGTATAATATGTAGGAACGTAGTAAAGATAAATGGTCAAGGGCAGTTGTGTTTTCCACTCGTGCAACATAAAGTGATCGATAAGAATCTGATAATCAGGCGTATCGGCGACTAAGACAGCAGGCCGAGTCTCTTTTACTCAACGGCTCCGTCATGGAACGAAGAAACGCCCTTTTTCTCGAAAAAGGAATATATTTTACTTGCAGGACAGTTGTAAATTTTCCGGGAAAGTACATTAGCCTGGAATATTATAACATATATGTTTTAAAAAAAATAATGTTCGAAAACAATAAAAAGCGTAATTTTTAGGTCATATGACCAAGCTTTTCATCATTAAAATAACAAAAGTAAAATGAACCAATGAAAAGTTTTATTAACAAGTCACATGACCTGTTATGCTTACGTTACGCGCTGCGCGCCGCGCCCCGGATCACTTCCGGGTGCGCTAACGCGGCGTGTCATATAACGCATTACGCGACAACGTAGGTCAAGAATATAGTCAAAATGTCTCCACCAACCAGCGTTCGGAACACAACCCCTTTCAGCAGTCCAAAAAGTTCTGTTAAATGACAACAGAGGGGACAGGCAACAAGAACCATCAGTCAAAGAGGGGAGGGCAAGTTCTTCTCTTCCGGGTCATGTTGGGGCGCTACCGGAACTGATCGAATTGGTAGTCTACAGTGTTTCTGGATGTTTCAGACTAAAGCTGGCGTCAGCATGAGAGCACTACCATCTCGTAGCTCCGTCGTGGCCATTCCACGAGCAGACATGGCAGCCGCTCCCCACCAGAAGCCTGCGGGAGTCGGGGGCCCCCAAGACTTTTGTAGAATCTTCACGGCTGAGGGGACGCTTTCGAGAATGGGACCCAAGCCCTATCAGGGAAGCGTCCGAGTTCCAAGGTGTCCCAGGGCCATTTTAGTGGACCAGGCCCAAAACCGAAGAGCCGGCCGCCATTTTGAGAGTCCTGTGGCAGCCGCCTATCGCTGCACCGCAAGAGCGGGAGCAACTTAACTACATGGTGAGCGAGACGCTGTAGTCGCAAGAGCGGGCGGTAAACAGCTGAATGGCGGAAGAGGCACAGTGTAGCAAAAGCGGGCGGAATGGCAACTAAAACGGTAAAGGGGCGCCCCACTACAGCGTGTCTTCAGGTCAAACGGATTGTGGGACAAAGTCCAGAATAGAAGAGTCATCAAAAGGCAAAAAGTTCCGCCGGACCCCGGGAGCCGGCCGCCTATGTCGGGGGCGATCTCAGGCTACACCAGTGCTATAAGACTTGGGGAGGGGGTCGGAGCCAAGCGTCTTCTCCGAGTCCGTGCCATCACACCGCCCCTCGGGGGCCTCCGTCAAGCGGTTTAGGGAGGTACCATATAACATTGTTTTCAAATGCAGTCAGGTCCACAAACAACCCTCACTTACTTTGAGAATAGTGAAGCTGCAGTAGGTGGAAATAAGCTTCAGACAGTCTTACAATCACTGCTTTTGTAAACATTTTTTGATTTTTTTGTATTTTTGCACAGTTTTATATATTTTTTTGTTTTTGATGGAGGGGAAACAACAAAGCACAGGCATTGAAAAAGGCTCAAACTCAGAACTCTGAACTATGGCACCCAACATCCAGGACTTTCCATCCGGATCTTGGCGCCTTGTGCTGCTTCTGACCTATTCACACATCGGTCCACTACTGACATCATCTTATAAACCAACGTTATGTAAATAGTTATTTAATAAAATGTTTTACCCTGTTTCTTTGCTGGTGTGTTGTCTATATTTTTAATATTTGCATAGGGTTTGTCGTTATTTTGGGCGGGATGGGTGACGGAGCCGAGCTGTCTTGCAGCCCTCATGGTGTGGAGCTCAGTTCATCTCACTATTTTCGTATTTCTCATGAAGGGTTGTTTATAATATTTCTATTTTAGCGAGGTCAAAAAGAGATCCAATTAGTGGCCTACTGATTTTGCTCGATTACTTTTATTTTTTTACACGATTTTTCACGATCTGCAAAGACTAAACAGAGTATTGCGACTTTGTGCTTGTTTGTAAATAGAGAATGAACCAAAGAGAATCAATTGTAAAACAGTAAATGCTTGGATAATAATCAATCAAATGGAGAGGGAAGCAGGCACGACGGATTACAACGGGGGCAAAGGTCTGCGTTAACTACTCTTCACTATCTGCAAAGAGAGAGTACTACTAAGAGAAAAGAGGGGAGGGGGGCAGCGTTCAAAGCACATCAGCGTGCATAAATACGAAAATGTTTTTATCTATCACGTACTTGACATTTTAAAGCTTTTCATATTTGCTATTAAAAAACCATTGAAATTCACTGAAAAAAACATAGGTTATAGTTGATATATAGTTAGGAATTTGCATTTACAAAACCTTGAAAATTCAATGAAAAAACCATAGGTTTTAGGCCATATATAGTTAGGGATTTGCATTTACAAAACCTTAATTTACTCGCATAAAACCATTGAAATTCCATATATAGTTAGATGCGCTAACTATATATCGCGCACCCGCAATCCACTGCTGATGATGTCACATATTACATCATTCATGACATGGTCAGTGACATCACTGATGACATCACTGATGACAACTCAAATGACATCACTGATGACATCTCAAATGACATCACTGATGACATCACTGATGACAACTCGAATGACATCACTGACAACATCACAGATGACATCATTC
>NC_141695.1:330432169-330439669 GCF_964263255.1 Lissotriton vulgaris | reverse complement strand
TTTATTTATGAAGGCCTTGCGCCACCGGTGCGTTACTTTTTCCCATTTTAAAAAATGAGGCACTGGCGGCGGAAGGTCTTCATAAATAAGGTCCTCAGTGACTACAGTTAAGGTTATGTGGAACCCATGAATAGTTTTTCAATATGAAATCATTTCAGTTGAGATTATGGATTAAAAGAGAAACCGTGAATATTTGAAATGTTTATTTAGAAATGTACTGTTTTAAAGGCAAATCATTATGTAATATGAGTACAGAAATTGCAAAAAACACAGTAATTGGTATTGTCAGTAGTACATGGAATACAAACGCTATAGTTGAAGAAAAATGAATATAGTTGGAAAAAAACATTGTACACTCTTATAAGGAAGTATATTATATTTTAATAAATGGAAGAAGGTCTCTGGCCTTTCAGTTTGGGAACGATATATGAAAATGCAAGTGGTTATACATCATTACTTTATGAATCAGCTGTCAAACGACACGGAATTATAATGTCCACTGTTAGTAAAGCAAATAGGTCTGTTCTTCAAAAGAAAATATGGAAAAGAACGTGAAGAATATAGAAAACCAAAAGGAAATGAGGACGTCAATGGCTTGTTTGAGAGTTATTGAAGCATTGTTTAGGGAAAATAGGTAGCTTCTGCTTGTAACAGGAAATCAGTTTTATTATTTGAAAACATGTCAGCCATCCAATTGAGAAGATGAAAGGAGCATTCATGATCTGTCATTATTGGAGCGTCTTTTACCATCATAGGGCAGCTCAGTGGGTTTTCGATGTAGCTCTCTGTTAGGAAATCTTGCGCCGCTGCGAATATATTCCAATGACCCAGAACTCCTTGTATCGCTGCAAAGGCCATAAACCCTCCGGAAAGTATGTCAGCTATCCAATGGAAAAGAGTAAAGCAGTACTGATGATCTGTTATAATCGGAGCGTCTTTTACCATCAGAGGGAGCTCCGTGGGTTTTCGACGTAGCTCGCTGTTAGGAAAGAGTTAAGTGTCCATTGTGTAGGCAAAGTATGCAGCAAGTGCCTCTAACATGAAATCATTGTTATCATCTGAAAACATGTCAGCCATCCAATTGAGAAGATGAAAGGAGCATTCATGATCTGTCATTATTGGAGTGTCTTTTACCATCATTGGGCAGCTCGGTGGGTTTTCAATGTAGCTCTCTGTTAGGAAATCTTGCGCCGCTGCGAATATATTCCAATGACCCAGAACTCCTTGTATCGCTGCAAAGGCCATAAACCCTCCGTTGTAACAAAGCTGTTCATGATCAAGTAACGGATTCATGAGGTGATTGTAATTCGGTTCAGGAGGTACCAAATTGCAGAGACATAAATCCAGGGCCCACGTGAAATCACAGCTCAGGCAATGAAATACAGGCTGCACACAGGTGAAATGCGAATATCGAAATGATAATCGATATGAAGTATTCAAAGTCGAGAGTGGTAAGATGCCGTAGTAGTCAAGCATCCTCTGGCGAAATAGTTCTAAGTGGCCCGGCTCGTTTGCGAAGGCAGGAGGGACATCCATTTTGAATTTCCCAAGATGGTACAGGAAAAGGCGCAGCACCGCTGGTTGTATAGCAACTCCACAGAATTAGGTCGTCGGCTATGCAGTGGAGAGGAGCAGAATGATACATTTTCTAGGAGTCTAGTCACTTATATATTGCTTAGTGGTTATTAAAAAAGTAGCTTTTTTTTAACTGGAGGATGCGTTAAAAAATAAGGGAGTGATTTGAGGGAGTTGTAAAGCAAGGTCAATTTTTTTTTACATCAATGCTGTTTTCTGTGAATGTTAGCTTAGTGAAAGATATGTGTGTGAGCAGATGCAACGTTCAGTTTTAAATGTGACAATGGCGCTCTTGTTCATGTCTTCCGATTCAAGGTCGGTATTCGCTGCCAAATACAAAGATTAAGAAACGCATGCGTGGGGTACATAGTGTGCATTCTTAAAGGAAAGTAAATGAAGGGTTATTTTTACCGCGTTAGCATTGTCGTTTAAAAAGTTATAGTGATTTCTATTGTATGTGAAGAAAGTGTCACTGATGAAGACTGAAAATAAATCCTTATAAATGATACGGACTGGTGTATTTTAGAAAAGGTTTGTAACATTACATGAATTGTGGGAAAAAAATAATGTAATTGAATGTGTATGGTTTGAAAATGAAAAGTAGAGGTTTATAGTTCATGTTTTGAAAGCAGTTCTAGAGGGTCAGAAGAAAGTGTATGGTTTGAAAATGAAAAGTAGAGGTTTATAGTTCACGTTTTGAAAGCAGTTCTAGAGGGTCAGATGCATGATAGATTTATTAAAAATAGAACATGTTTTTAAATAGTATTTTGGAAAAAATATGTGTCTTTATGTACTATTTACATTATGTGCCTGTTGCGTATTCTTTGAGTTTTAGTAATCCTGTGTCTTATAAGTTTTCTAGGGGCGGTTTGAGGTTCATGGTGGGTTTGGGCAGGGAGGGTAGGTTGGGGGTTTGTAATAGGGGGTTTGGCTGGGGTGGAGTGCGGAGTTTAGTGAAAAGTGAGGGGGGCGGGGAGTTACGGTGTTTGGTAATGGAGCAGAGTCAGAGGACGCCACATTTGTGTTATGGGCTGCCACGGAAATATGTATTTATTCTCAGAGGTTTATTATATTAAGGATATATATTAGCATGGTGGCTCTTGTCGTTTTGTTGTTTTGTGTATGTTTATAATGCTGGTTCTGTAGTTTTTGTTTATGGACCTTATTGCGACACACAGGGGATTTACGTTGCACAGTTGGCGATCAGAGACTTAGGAAATAAAACTTTATAATTGTAAGGGCTGTAAGCGATAGAAGTCGCCCGTTCTCGGTGTAAAAGATATCACCGCTATTGGTGGTATTTTCTACGGTGTTAGTACTCGAAGGAGACTAGTAACATATATGTGTAATAAAATTATGTAATAGGCTCAGCATTTTACATTATCTTGGAGAGCAAAAGTTGATTTTACATAGCAATAAGTCTCTTATAATTAAGGGACGGAGTGTATATAGTGCTATTTAGTACTCTGCTATGTGATTGATGTCGAATATTTCATAAGAGGAGGCTTTAAAAGATTTACGATAAACTGGTTTTCTAGGGAAGTGGGTGGAGTGTTCCGTGTAAATTGCAGAATAGAAACTAGTAAGAACCAATTGGAAGTGTTGTTTTAAAGTCACATGACTGCACATGCGTGTCTCAACGCCTGTACGCGATAGGTGGGTGCGCGCACCCGGTCGCGCACTATAAGAAAGCGGCGAGAAAATATCAGCTAATATGCTCTTCAAGCTTGTTTTGGTACAAAGAGTTAGTTCTGAAAAGAACTTTTTTTTTTTTTTTTTTTTTGGAAACAAGTGTTATGATGCTTTTTATTTCTTAAAGTTGCGACGACATTTTTCAGTATGTCATACTATCCAAATAAAGTGAAGAAATTTAACTTTTCTTGGAGCATTTATGACTCTCAATTATTTGTTTAATTAGAGTAAAGCTTTGCTCTCCGTATACAAGAAGTTCTCCACAGTTCGTGCATTTCATGTGCACGTTCACCAGATATGGTCTCAAGTCCATCTCAGCACTCGATGGAGATACAGGTCGTCCACCGGAAGATGTGTTGATTACTTCTGATGGTAATAGCGTGGCCTCCGTTTTTCTTGTGAAAAGTGGTCGCTCATTTTCATCAGATTCGGAAGATGAATGCGGAACGGTAGCCATTGTATCGAAGTCTTCGGGAAGATGTTCGACGTTGTTGTCTCTTGAGAGTAGAAAAGAAAGTGATGGTAGTGGGTGGAGTGCTGCGTGTAAATTGCAGAATAGAAACTACCAAGAACCAATTAGAAGTGTTGTTTAGAAGTCACATGACTTCACATGGGAGTGTCAGGTCCTGTACGCGATAGAAGGGTGCGCGCACCCGGTCTCGCACTAAAATAAAGCGGCGAAAAAACATCTTATAATATGCTCTTCGAGCATGTTTTGGTGGAAAGAGTTAGTTCTGAAAAGAACTTTTTTTTTTGGGGGGGGGGAAAGAAGTGTTATAATGCTTTCGATTTCTTAAAGTTGCTACTACATTTTTCAGTATGTAATAGTTTGAAAATGAAGTGAAGAAATTTATCTTTTCTTGGGGCATTTGTGACTTTCAATTTTCAGTTTAATAAGAACGAGGCTCTGCTCTCCATACAAAAGAATTTCTCCACACTCGTTGCATTTCATATGCACCTTCGCAAGATATGGTCTCAAGTCCATCTCAGCACTCGATGGAGATACAGGTCGTCCACCAGAAGATGTGCTGGCCACCTCTGATGGTAATAGCGTGGCCAGGGCTCTTGTCGATGCTTTTGCATAATGCTTAGGATGCCTTTGTTTAACATGCCGCTGCATGGTGTGTGCAGAAAAGGAATATTTTTTATTTGGATTTCCCCTTGAGAGCTCCGAATTGCATATCGTGCAGGTTACTTTTGGCGCATTCACTTTCTTTTGATCTTCAGGATAAGTGAAAAATTGCCAAATGAAAGATTCCTTTTTTCTTCTTAACGGTGGTCGCTCATTTCCTTCAGATTCGGAAGATGAATCTGGTAGGGAAGCCATTTCAGCAAAGACTTCCGGAAGATGCTCGACGTTGTTGTCTCTTGAGAGTAGAAAAGATTGTGAGGAAAGTGGGTGGAGTGCTTCGTGTATATTCCAGAACAGAAACTACTAATAACCAATTGGAAGTTTTGTTTTCAAGTCACATGACTTTACATGCGCTTCTCAGGACGTGTAGGCGGTGACACTATGTAGTTACGAACGTGATTACATACTTAGGAACTAGCATTCAAAAAACCTATGAAATTCACTGAAAAAACCATAGGTTTTACACACGTTATAGTTAGGAAGTAGCATTTGAAAAACCTATGAAATTCACTGAAAAAACCATAGGTTGGACACCAGTTATAGTTAGCTGGAAATTTTACTGACATAAAACCAATGAAATTCCACGTTATAGTTAGTTGGACTCACTATAACTTGCGCGTGTAATGCACTGCTGATGACATTACATATTACATCACTCATGTATATATGTGTATATATATGTATATATGTATATATATATGTATATGTGTATGTATATATATATATATATATATATATATGTATATATATATATATGTATATATATATATATGTATGTATATATATATGTATATATATATATATGTATGTATATGTATATATGTATATGTGTATATATGTGTATATGTATATATATGTATATATGTATGTATATGTGTATATGTATATGTATCTATATATGTGTATGTGTATATGTATATGTATATATATGTATATGTATATATATATGTATATATATGTATATATATGTATATGTATATATGTATATGTATGTATATGTATATATATATGTATATGTATATATATATATGTATATGTATATATGTATATGTATGTATATGTATATATATATGTATATGTATATATATATGTATGTATATGTATATATATATATATGTATGTATATATATATATGTATGTATATATATATATGTATGTATATATATATATGTATGTATATGTATATATGTATATGTATGTATATGTATATATATATATGTATATATGTATATGTATATGTATATATGTATATATATATATGTATATATGTATAATTGATTGAGGAGCCGAGTGTCTAAACGAAACTGGGACACGCCGGCAGCCGAGTCAAGGTAGGGCTGCAAGTGATTATCGCAGTGGGGAGTGCGCGTAGCATCGCTCTCAGGAACTTTCCGTTCGAGAGCGCTTTAGTCCATTTCAGTGCGGATTAACTGGCCCAATTCACCATGTCGGCTGCCGTGATAAGGAATAGGGAACAGGCAGCCGAATCAGTATTTGTCACCCCGGCTGGGGGGGCAACGGCATCGACATCTGCAACTGCCAATGTGGGTAATACTAACCCAAATGCAAGAGAGCTTTTCCGCAAAATTGAGAAATTATCTAAAAAAGAAATGTCCAAGTGGTGGGAAAATAAATCTCTTTCCATGTACCTGGAGGTGGGACGAGTTCCACGCGGCCTCCGGATCACCCTCGCACCCAGCTATGAAACGCCTGATCCCCGCATGCTAGAAGAATGGGCCAAAACAAACCTGGAATCGTCAGCTAAACTAATGGCCATTCTAATTAAATATGCGGAAAGCGACAGAATAAAAATTCAGGCTGAGATAGAAAACGCTGAAGCCGATTTGCTAATGCTGGGTGAAGATGAAGCAACAACCAAAAAAATGAGAGAGGAAATGGAAACAAGATTAAATAAAGAGGAGGAAATTATAAAAAAACGCAAAGCTTTTAAATTTGAGAGGGATAGGCTTGACTATTTAAACGGACATATTTTTACATTTGCACGGAGGTTCGAGAAAACTAAGAGCCAACAGAAAACTACAAATGAAACTCCTTCAACTATGAGGGGAGGTGCAAGCTCGGCTTCATCTATTAGCCTGAGCTCGACAGAAGGCAGTGATATGGACCAAAGGAATACTCCATTGGGGTTTACAGCGCTCACGCCTGCCCAGGAAGTAAGCCGCCTGTGCGAGGATCGACGAGACACACTGAGGCCAAGAGTCAAATTTTCCCAAACAAACAATATGCAAATCGGAAACGCCGTGAACGGCGCCGCTGCCACAAAATCAACTGGCTCAAACAAAACAAAACCGAAAAAATGGAACAAGAAACGGGGACAACAATAGGGGCTCCTTCTGTGATCAACTTGACAGATACCCCATTGACTGCCAATGAAACCAAGATATTAAGCCTAGGCCTCTCGTTTTGCCCGCCAAGAAATTTTGACTATGCGGGCACTCGTATGGATACTTACCGTTTTGTAAGGAAGCTAAAACTAACAAAACATTTTCGACTACAGCCTTGTCGGAAAGATGCTGAACCCATCACTGCAAGTCCCTCTCTCTTAACACCCTCCTTTGAAGAAATTTGGGCATTACAACATGAAGGACAAACCCCGGCTGACAATGATTTGGCTGGTCCAACCAGGATGACTCCCTTCAAACCCAAATCCACATTCAATCCTCTCTCGCTTCATGATAACCTGGACATTTATCAGGAATTAATTGTGGAAGATCTTAAAAAACTATACACCAAAACAAATAAAAAAAGTCAAGTAATTGCACGCCAAAATCAACGCTACAATACTCTGATTAAAAAACTCAAATCAGATGAGAACCTAATAGTAAAACAAGCGGACAAGGGTGGGAATATTGTCCTGTGGAGACGTGAACAATACATTGCTGAAGCAGAAAAACAATTGGGAGATAAAGCCTGCTATCGCAGATCTAACATTGTGACAATCAAACTGGCCTGGAAAGATATGAATGAAAAACTTATGGCCTGGCGAAGCAGTGGATTATTATCTATGGATGAATTTAAATTCCTTAAAACAGACTTCCCAATAATCCCGACATTTTATCTGCTACCAAAAGTCCACAAGG
>NC_141695.1:330374669-330424669 GCF_964263255.1 Lissotriton vulgaris | reverse complement strand
TAATTGTTTCACCAGCGGTTGGAGAAAATAGTCCACATATCTAGATGTGTTCTCCAACCCTGATCCTCTGGATGACACTATCGGTCTGCCCGGGGGTTTGTCTTTATCTTTATGCACCTTCGGTAGAAGGTATAGGACAGGTGTTTTAGGAAACTTACAGGACAAATAATCATATTCATTTTGTTCTAACCAACCCTTTTCTTTCCATTCATACAATTTCTCTTGATACTCTTTGTTGGACAAATCATAACTGTTTTTAGAGGATATTTCATATTGCATTTTGTCATTTAATTGTCTCAGCCCTTCTTCAACATATCTATCTCTTCCCCAAACCACCACATTGCCCCCCTTGTCAGATTTCTTGATGACAATAGAGGGGTCTGCTCGCAATGTTTTAATAGCTTCATTTTGCTCAAATGTCAAATTTCTGTTACCTTGCGATTGGATATAGGCCAATTTTCTGAAATCTTTCTTAACTCCTTTTTCAAAAATATCCAATGCATCATTTTGTATTTGTGGCAAGAATATTGATTTTGGTTTAAAATGACTTTTGTAGCTGAGATCAATTGTTATATCATCATTCATTAAATTCAAGTGCGGATCAGGGTGGAAATCCACTTGGTCCCCTAATTCATTTAGCGTATGCAATGTTTCAATATCATTAATACAAAGATTACTGACCTCATTTTCTTGTCTAACTTCTGTTTCCGAGTTTACTTTAGTAGAAAACCATATGGCCGGGATACCCGTCACCCCCTCCCAACACAATCCCCAAGGATGGGAAGACGGACACAGTTCTTGACTTTTGGAAGGCGGGAGGGAGTTACCCTCCCGGCCGTATTTATTAAAATATGAAACAAAATCAAAACATTAAAATAACAGTTTCATATCATGTACAATTTCATTTTCACATTACGATGTTTATTGGCTAACCTTAATTTGTTCTAGAAAGTTGTTCCTTCAGTGGTCATATATATCTGTAAGCAATATACATCAGATAATTTTGAGAAAGGTGACAGACTTGTATAAACATGTTTATTTTGTCATAGTTTTTATTTTCATTTGCTTAAGTTTTTTTCATTTCAATTTCTCATATACAAATTACATAATTCATCATAAATACATTTTACAGACTCAAAAAATTTTTTGGGTTTTTAAAACACACATTATTGATAACACACCAGAAATACAAGAAAGAATTATTTATACACCAAAGAAATTGATTGATTTTTAAAAAAGCCACCTGATATACAAATACACAACTCAATTTGCAAACATACACACATGCATACCACAATTACACTACCAAAAGGGGAAAAAAGGGAAGAAAAACTACGTATGGACTGACAAGTTCACAGGTTGTCAGGTTTTAGGGTCTCAGAAAAACTTAAGACCCCCGCACATGATTGGTCGACGCGCGTTTCGGTGGATAACCACCTTCCTCAGGACCTTTTTTTCTCTTGTGGGTCAAAGATATCAGGGGACCTAAAAGGAGTTTATTTACAAGAAAAGACAAGAAAAATATCTGTCACCAACACTTCTTATTGATTTACAAATACAAAAATTTACAAATACAACAATATAAAACATTGCCTAGGTCTAACATGGCTGCACCCCACATGCCCGACAAGTTTTGGAAACATCAGAGCCACTGACTCTGGTAAGAGTGGGTCGTAGATGATTAATTTGTTATAATGAGAGGCCAACAGGGACTTGAAAGGAGAGTTCCAATTATTTAGGAATAGAAGACAGGTAGTGCTCTTTTTGATTGGGGACCCTCTATGCTAGTTTAAAATACAGGGATTATCATCATGTAAACCAGGACATAGTGCTACTCACAAGAAAGGGTAGGCCAATATGGATTCCTTGCGTGCTCAGTTGCTAGATTTTCAGATTGAATGCTTGTTAAAAACACCTGCATGGAGAGTACAATATTCCATGTTTTTATCATTTGTAACTCAATATGTACAATATATAATACCCAATAGGCTGTCATTCTTACCACTTTTCATTGTGAGACAGGGTTCGATTACTTCAACCTGTTCAGAGACGATTATTTATTCTCCAGGGAGTCAAATAAAAACTATAAGGCAAGAAAAGTGTCCATATATAGTATTTGGTTTCTCCTTTTGATATGTACATACACTATATAAGCGGAATATAATTAGCCTAAATGGCGTAATGTGTGGAGAGCTATACCTTTAAATGGCTGATGATGCCCTCAGTAGTACAAAGTGAATTGGTAAGATGTGGTCTCAGTAGTTGCGGTCTACACAGGTAGAGAAAGGAAACACAAGAACCACATTTCATCAGATCTATTGCACTTTTGGTCCCACAAGTTCTACAGATGGATACTCATAAAGTGAACTTACGTCTCGTTATTTGCATAGACGAAGGAATCATTCCTTTATATGGCTAGTGATCTGCTGCCAGTTCCTGGACCGGGAATAGTGATAATGCTTTTCTCAGCTTGATGAATCTGACCCAGTTCTTTACACTGCATCCATCTAATAGCTAGGAAGATTAGAGACATTTATACGAACTGAAGCAGTGTGGTGGGTTTAAGCTACTATACTGTTCGAAGTCTCTCCTATTTTTTGCAAGAAAGAGTCGATGTAATTTAAATGCTAAGGTCGAACAGTTAAAGATAAATAGCAGGGTTTTTAACTACAGCGCGGTGGGGTCTAAGCATTAAAATCTCTACCATATTTTTTACCAAAAGAAACCTCAGCGGAGTTTAAATGTTAAGGTAGGACAGTTAGGGATAAGTAGCAGGGTTTTTAACACGAACGTGGTGGGATCTAAGCTTGAAACTCAGGCAGTTGATGCGCGATAGTCTAAGGACTTCTAGTGGTGCAAGATTACTAACAACGTGGGCGCGGCAAACGTTCCGGTCAGACTAGCAACTGAACCGCGTCCCAGATGGCGACATACCTGTACATGTGGGGTCTCGGAGTTTACTCGGATCTTCCTCGGTCCTTGGCGGTAAGCGTCCTGCAGTGTCTCTAGTCCGGTTTATAATGCCGTCCCATTGTATCGCGAGAGGACGATTCGTCGGTGCGAGTTAACATAAATGATGGACTCTTATTTCGAAGTGTCACAAACATAAAAGACGGACGTAAATCTATTTACCCGGCAAAGCGGAAAAGAAAGAAATACTAATTCTTTTTAATTTGTTTTGTTCGAGCAGAGACGGGGGCTGAACAATCATTTATTATTCTATTACAAAACATTAGACCATCTCTAAAGTTCTAATAGGGTAGAGTGGCCATGCTGGAAACCGGAAAAAGTGGGTGTTGAACCATCATTGATTGGTCAGTTTCGAGATATATCACTATCTCATATGTCCTAAAGGGACATAATGGCTGTGATACTCACTGATTATTACGCTGGAACCTAATTCAAAAATAAGTTAAAAAATAAGGAAAAATTTTAACAATTTTTAATTAAAGGAGATGGACCAGACGTATTCATGTGATTAATTAAAAGTGAGTAATAGGGGTCCAAGGATTTAATCGGTACATCCCACAGGGTCTGCCACTGAAGTTTTTGTTATTAGCATAAGTTGAATGTCGCGCTGGGAGGACAACTGGCATGTGATTTAGGCATGATTCTGCAGGGTAGTAATGTATACACAGTAACACCGAGGGTATAGTGTAACCCAGAAGAGCGGGAGGACCTGGGTTATGTGGAGTAATCAGAGGAAGGTCACATTGGCTAAGTACTGGATATGAATGCGGTATGCGTGAGTTTATTTTGCAACATACCATGAAATTTCCTCATTCAGTCCATGTTTCGCAGTGTCAAGATGGAATATCCAAAATGTTTCTCGCTTCTTGCGAGTCACTTCATTGGGTTGACCTGTTTTGGTGATTACTTTCTCCAATATCGACCATTTAATGTCTTGTTCAGAATGATTGTTATCCAAACAGTGTTGGACCAGGGGTGCCAACAATTTTTTCGTCTTAATGGCAGACTTGTGTTCGCTATAACGGACGCGAAATTCACGACCCGTTTCTCCCACATAGGCCAAGCCGCAACTGCAAAAAAGAATATAGATAATGTTACTACTACGGCAGTTTGTCAGCTGGCGTAGTTTAATCTTTCTGTCATTATAAGTTATAGTATCTGAGGTGATCGCTGTATCACATGCGTGGCAAGAGCCACATCTGTGATTACCTAGGACTACCGGTAAGCCAGTAATTGAACGTTGATTTTCTGATGGGACATTTTTGTTTTGTCTAGTGTGTACTAGCATGTCCCTGAGGTTTCTATTTCTTCTGTAGGCTACCAATGGTAATGGTAGAGGGGACGTATTTTCATCACAATTTAGGATTCTCCAATTTTTGTTGATGATATTCCTGATTTTGAAATTCAGGGTGGAGTGATTAATTACGCATGTAATCCTATTTTGTTTCATCCTTTTGGTGCCTTGAAGTAATGCTGACCTGTCAAAATATTTGGCTCTTTTATAAGCATGTCGCACAAGGCGATGGGGATATCCTCTTTTGAGGAGTCTATCTTGGAGGGCATCTCCATGCTTATGGAAGGATTTTATGTCTGTGCAGTTGCGACGGATGCGCAAGAATTCCCCAAAGGGGATAGATTCCCTTTGACAGTTGGGGTGGTAGCTGTCAAATTTTAGAATAGTATTCTTGGCTGTGTTTTTTCTGAACAGGCTTACTGACAGTTGGCCATTGGTGTTCTCAATGCTAATGTCTAGGAAATCCACTTTCTGTTTGTTGAAGTTCACTGTGAATTTCAGATTCGTGTCACTGGCATTCAACCAAAGAATAAAAGATTGCAAAATATCTTCCGGGCCTTTCCAAACAAAAAAAATATCGTCTATAAAACGTTTCCAATAGGAAACGTTTTCAAAGAATGGGGCCAGTTCGTTGTAGATGTTCTTAAGCTCCCATTCTCCCATAAAGGTATTAGCTACACTAGGGGCACAAGAAGCCCCCATTGATGTCCCTTTAATCTGTTTGTAAAGGCGGCCATTACACTCAAAAAAGTTGTTCAGTAAGACGACCTCCAGACATTGTAGGATAAACATGTCTGGACGGTCCGACGGATATCTCTGTAAGAGGTCTGAGACTGCCTGTAACGCTCGGCATTGAGGGATATTTGTATATAATGCCTCAATGTCGAGCGTCACTAGGATGTCTGAGTTGGAGTTGAATGGAAGGCCCTCTATTTTGTTGATTATGTCCCCAGTATCTCGGATATAAGAGGTATACTTCTGGGTCAGGGGGCAGAGGAATCTATCCACATACTTGGACAGTGGTTCCGTACAGGACCCGATGGTCGATATTATAGGTCGCATGGGTGGATTTGTTTCTGATTTATGAGTTTTAGGCAGGCCATAAAGGGCCGAGGTCACAGGGGAAGATTTATTCAAAAAGACATATTCCTCATCACAGATGAGCCCATCTGTGAGTGCCACACGAGTTAGTTCTTGAATATGTTTGTTTAGTCTTTCTAATTCTTTTCGTTGAGCTGGTCTATAGTGATCTGTCACTGATAGCATCTCTGACATTTTTTCATCATAGGTGACTCTATCAAATATGGTGATACCCCCACCTTTATCACAAGGTTTGATAATGACTGAAGGATTAATTTTCAAATCATTAAGGGATGCGATTTCTGAGCTTGATAGATTAGGTTTAGGTTTGTATGGGTTTTTCACAATCTTAGCAATATCTTGAAGAACGGTTCGTTCGAATATACCTACGTCAGCACTAACCATGTCCAATGTCGGGGTGAAGGTCGATGGAGGTTTACATCCTGAGAGATTATTATCTTCCTCCTGTTGAGGTCGGTCTAAGAAGAATTTGTTTAATCTCACCTTCCGGAAGAAGGAAAACAAATCTTGGTGTAATTTAAATTTGTTCAGGTATGTGCTTGGGACAAAAGATAGTCCTTTGCTTAGAATTTGAATATCCTCGGGTTTGAGTGGTATGGAGGACAAGTTGTAAATAGGTAGATTCTCTTCAGTAGTGGAAGTAGGGTCATTTGTATTACCTACCACCAGTACTGCTGATTGCGTGTCCTCACATACTGTTGTGGAGGTTGAGGGCTCATTTGGGCTTGTGCTTGGTCTTGCCATCGTACATTCCTCCCTCTGTACTGGCCCCGGGGTAAAAAACCCCTTCCATTAAATGGGCGTTGGGTGGATCTACCTCTAAATGGTCTGGGGTTGTATTGCCCATTGTTCATTTCCTGATAGTTGTCTCCATCTGATCCCGAGGAGCCAGAGTCTGAGAAGTTAGTGTATCTCCTCCCAGGGTGACTATTAAAGTTAGAATTGTAGTTACTTTGGGCTCCTTCTTGATAGTAATTGGGGGTAAGATAAGGATAGATCTTTTCCTTTGTGAACCACCTAACATCCTTTCTCAGTTTCTCTGTTTTTTTGTTAGTTATGTAAGCCTCAAAGTCCTTCATCTCAGTTTGTATTTTTTCTAGGCTGATCTTAGCCTCATCCACTGCTGTGGACGAGTTTAGTTTAGTTTCTAGGTCATTGATTTCCTGTAGGAGTGTGGATGCTATATCTTTAGCTGTTTCTATTATCAGCATCATCCAGTCCCTGGAGCAGCGGTTCGAAATAAGGGACCACCGCTCCAGGAACTTTCTGATGTCGACAAAAAGTGCTGGGGCATTCCGTACTCTCAATCCTGTGGGGATTACTCCTGCCTTGAGATACTCAAACATATAAAATGCATGAGATTCTATCCGTTTTAGTTTTTTCCGCATATTAAGGAGGTTTTGCCAATCGCTATTACCTAATTGGTGCGAGGGGACGGGTACATTATCCCCCGTAACCTTACCCATCAGAGCATTAAAGTCATCATCGGAAAATCCAAAGGTTTGGAAATTATCCATTATGAGATACTTTACAGAGGCCTATTTCTGTTTAGACAGATGCAATATTACAATTTCTTTATGAGTTACCCTGAAATCAATCAATGGAAGTTGTTTACAGACCAGTTCTGTAAACGGAAGAAGGAAGAGATAGTTCTTATTAAATAAGGGAAGTGCCAATCAAGTGTCTCAAAGTGAGACGACCCCTATCATCAAAAAGGCTAATTTGGCGGACATGCGAGGGAAGCCAGTGATTAACCAAACAATGTAAAATCTTGCACATCAACAACAAAAAACAACATCAAATTACTAAAGAAAGTAACTTCTATAAACAAGGAAGAAAATCCCACGGTTAAAAAACCGCGAATGCTACAGCATAAGGAATGGGACCCCCTCAAAAGAATAATTTGCGACCAAGGAACAGAGGGGAAGAGAGAAATTTGTTCTAGAAAGTTGTTCCTTCAGTGGTCATATATATCTGTAAGCAATATACATCAGATAATTTTGAGAAAGGTGACAGACTTATATAAACATGTTTATTTTGTCATAGTTTTTATTTTCATTTGCTTAAGTTTTTTTCATTTCAATTTCTCATATACAAATTACATAATTCATCATAAATACATTTTACAGACTCAAAAACATTTTTGGGTTTTTAAAACACACATTATTGATAACACACCAGAAATACAAGAAAGAATTATTTATACACCAAAGAAATTGATTGATTTTTAAAAAAGCCACCTGATATACAAATACACAACTCAATTTGCAAACATACACACATGCATACCACAATTACACTACCAAAAGGGGGAAAAAGGGAAGAAAAACTACGTATGGACTGACAAGTTCACAGGTTGTCAGGTTTTAGGGTCTCAGAAAAACTTAAGACCCCCGCACATGATTGGTCGACGCGCGTTTCGGTGGATAACCACCTTCCTCAGGACCTTTTTTTCTCTTGTGGGTCAAAGATATCAGGGGACCTAAAAGGAGTTTATTTACAAGAAAAGACAAGAAAAATATCTGTCACCAACACTTCTTCTTATTGATTTACAAATACAAAAATTTACAAATACAACAATATAAAACATTGCCTAGGTCTAACATGGCTGCACCCCACATGCCCGACAAGTTTTGGAAACATCAGAGCCACTGACTCTGGTAAGAGTGGGTCGTAGATGATTAATTTGTTATAATGAGAGGCCAACAGGGACTTGAAAGGAGAGTTCCAATTATTTAGGAATAGAAGACAGGTAGTGCTCTTTTTGATTGGGGACCCTCTATGCTAGTTTAAAATACAGGGATTATCATCATGTAAACCAGGACATAGTGCTACTCACAAGAAAGGGTAGGCCAATATGGATTCCTTGCGTGCTCAGTTGCTAGATTTTCAGATTGAATGCTTGTTAAAAACACCTGCATGGAGAGTACAATATTCCATGTTTTTATCATTTGTAACTCAATATGTACAATATATAATACCCAATAGGCTGTCATTCTTACCACTTTTCATTGTGAGACAGGGTTCGATTACTTCAACCTGTTCAGAGACGATTATTTATTCTCCAGGGAGTCAATTAAAAACTATAAGGCAAGAAAAGTGTCCATATATAGTATTTGGTTTCTCCTTTTGATATGTACATACACTATATAAGCGGAATATAATTAGCCTAAATGGCGTAATGTGTGGAGAGCTATACCTTTAAATGGCTGATGATGCCCTCAGTAGTACAAAGTGAATTGGTAAGATGTGGTCTCAGTAGTTGCGGTCTACACAGGTAGAGAAAGGAAACACAAGAACCACATTTCATCAGATCTATTGCACTTTTGGTCCCACAAGTTCTACAGATGGATACTCATAAAGTGAACTTACGTCTCGTTATTTGCATAGACGAAGGAATCATTCCTTTATATGGCTAGTGATCTGCTGCCAGTTCCTGGACCGGGAATAGTGATAATGCTTTTCTCAGCTTGATGAATCTGACCCAGTTCTTTACACTGCATCCATCTAATAGCTAGAAAGATTAGAGACATTTATACGAACTGAAGCAGTGTGGTGGGTTTAAGCTACTATACTGTTCGAAGTCTCTCCTATTTTTTGCAAGAAAGAGTCGATGTAATTTAAATGCTAAGGTCGAACAGTTAAAGATAAATAGCAGGGTTTTTAACTACAGCGCGGTGGGGTCTAAGCATTAAAATCTCTACCATATTTTTCACCAAAAGAAACCTCAGCGGAGTTTAAATGTTAAGGTAGGACAGTTAGGGATAAGTAGCAGGGTTTTTAACACGAACGTGGTGGGATCTAAGCTTGAAACTCAGGCAGTTGATGCGCGATAGTCTAAGGACTTCTAGTGGTGCAAGATTACTAACAACGTGGGCGCGGCAAATGTTCCGGTCAGACTAGCAACTGAACCGCGTCCCAGATGGCGACATACCTGTACATGTGGGGTCTCGGAGTTTACTCGGATCTTCCTCGGTCCTTGGCGGTAAGCGTCCTGCAGTGTCTCTAGTCCGGTTTATAATGCCGTCCCATTGTATCGCGAGAGGACGATTCGTCGGTGCGAGTTAACATAAATGATGGACTCTTATTTCGAAGTGTCACAAACATAAAAGACGGACGTAAATCTATTTACCCGGCAAAGCGGAAAAGAAAGAAATACTAATTCTTTTTAATTTGTTTTGTTCGAGCAGAGACGGGGGCTGAACAATCATTTATTATTCTATTACAAAACATTAGACCATCTCTAAAGTTCTAATAGGGTAGAGTGGCCATGCTGGAAACCGGAAAAAGTGGGTGTTGAACCATCATTGATTGGTCAGTTTCGAGATATATCACTATCTCATATGTCCTAAAGGGACATAATGGCTGTGATACTCACTGATTATTACGCT
Organism: Lissotriton vulgaris; assembly: GCF_964263255.1. Lineage (NCBI taxonomy): Eukaryota > Metazoa > Chordata > Amphibia > Caudata > Salamandridae > Lissotriton > Lissotriton vulgaris. The sequence continues at coordinate 330,414,913 of NC_141695.1, read as the reverse complement.
GGAACCTAATTCAAAAATAAGTTAAAAAATAAGGAAAATTTTTAACAATTTTTAATTAAAGGAGATGGACCAGACGTATTCATGTGATTAATTAAAAGTGAGTAATAGGGGTCCAAGGATTTAATCGGTACATCCCACAGGGTCTGCCACTGAAGTTTTTGTTATTAGCATAAGTTGAATGTCGCGCTGGGAGGACAACTGGCATGTGATTTAGGCATGATTCTGCAGGGTAGTAATGTATACACAGTAACACCGAGGGTATAGTGTAACCCAGAAGAGCGGGAGGACCTGGGTTATGTGGAGTAATCAGAGGAAGGTCACATTGGCTAAGTACTGGATATGAATGCGGTATGCGTGAGTTTATTTTGTAACATACCATGAAATTTCCTCATTCAGTCCATGTTTCGCAGTGTCAAGATGGAATATCCAAAATGTTTCTCGCTTCTTGCGAGTCACTTCATTGGGTTGACCTGTTTTGGTGATTACTTTCTCCAATATCGACCATTTAATGTCTTGTTCAGAATGATTGTTATCCAAACAGTGTTGGACCAGGGGTGCCAACAATTTTTTCGTCTTAATGGCAGACTTGTGTTCGCTATAACGGACGCGAAATTCACGACCCGTTTCTCCCACATAGGCCAAGCCGCAACTGCAAATGGAAAGGGGCGACCACTCGGTCCCCCCGAACGTATGGATGAGTGCCTCGATCCCCCCGGGAAGCCATTTTTGGGCGGGAGGCGCGTCTCGGCTGGTATGCCCGAAGCGGCGTAGCCGGGGCGCGCCTTTTCCCGCCCTAGAGTGGGCTGGCCTAGACACCGACGCAGCCAGCCACGCCCCCGGGGCGGGCAGGGGCGGGTTTTCGCCCGCCCTGAAGACGGATAAAAGAAGGCGCAAGACCAGAAGACGTCCTCTTGTTCTTGTGCTCCGAAGCTGCACCTCCTCGCTACACGTGAGCTCGGGACGGAACGAAGAGCCAATTTTGAGCGTTTTGATCTTTTTCTTTGTCTTTCAGAGACTTCGTCGGAGAAATGCCCAAGAAAGGCCCAAAGAGAATGACGACCGAGCAGATGGTTCGGGCCCTTTTTAAGGATATGTCCGACATAAAGAAGCGGCTGGCGGAGCGAGATGGGGAGGAGGGATCGGGCCAACCACCAGCTGGAGGGAGACCTAAGAGATCGAAAAGGGTTCCAGCTGGGGGGGACGCCCCGGCTCCCTCTGCCCCGCTCGAGGCGCCGACCCCAGTACCGATCGAGGGGAATCCAATCCCCGTTGTCGTCACCCCGACACCTAAGGAAGACATGCCCCCCGAGCTGGCAGCACAGCTAGCGGCATGGTTGGGGGATAGCAGTGATGGCGCCACGGCTACTGAGGCACAGGCGCTGATCAAAAAACTTCGCGAGAAGAAGGAGGCAGCTAGAGTGGCCGCACCGTTGGCAGGGATAGACAAGCCGCAAGCGGCAGAAGCTGCGTCCGGTTCAGGTAAGCGGCCATTGCCGATTGCACGGGACGAGTCAGCACCCTCTCGTAGAGAGAGATTGGGACAGCATGTGCCTTTAGCCATAAAGGAAAAGATCTGGGCAGGGGAATACGTGAATATTTTTTCCTTGCTTGTTGATCATTACGATGTGGAGCATGTAAAAAGTCAGAAGGACCTAATGCATCCGAGTGTTTGGCGCGCAAAAATGGCCGCCTTTAAGGTAAATGAGAACATTGGGAACTGGGGCAATGCCTGGGGTATTTTTACGTCGATTTTGGGGGAACGTAGGCCTGAGTTGCTTCCTGAGTTGCCCGTTTACCAATCACGAATTATGGGTTACTCGACGGCGTATCAAGGTAACCATTGGTTTTGTTATGATAATCTGTTCAGGAAGGAAAAAGAACATAACAAGGGTTTGACCTGGGATTGTTACGATTCTTTAACGTGGGATAAAATGAAAGAATCGGGAATATTACGAATGCCATTGGTCGGGAGCAATGTTGTTGACTACTCCCGCCAAAATGTGGGGTCGCCCTTTCGACCAAGTACGAGCACCGACGACCAGTCGAGGCCCGCAGGTAATAACGGGAGAAAGGGTTTCTGTTATAACTTCAACAAAGGGAAATGTACCAGGCCTCCGGGGTCCTGTAAATTTAAACACGAATGTAGTACGTGTGGGTCATCCCATCCTGAGTCAGCGTGCAGAGCCAGAACGGGTGAGAATGGGGGCAAGGGAGGCGCCAAACAGGTCTAATTTAGTCCGAGGGGCGCCTCTACCGACCCCGATTGATACCTTGGCAATGATCCCCTGGCTCAGTGATTACCCGGATCGTGCGTCTGCCGGGGTGCTGCGGAACGGTTTTACACATGGTTTCCGCATCCCGGTAGGGGACTTTCAGGGTGTAGGGATTTGCAAGAATCAGCTTTCTGTTTTACAACATTCATCTGTGGTGCAGGAAAAAATTCAGAAAGAGGTTAGCCGGGGACGGGTCGCTGGCCCGTTTAGTGTACCCCCGGTACCGGATTTTGTTTGTTCTCCGTTAGGGGTGGTCCCCAAGAAGGACCCAGGTGAGTTTCGTCTGATCCATAATCTGTCTGCGCCACACGGCCTTTCGGTGAACGACGCAATTGATCCTGAAGTTTGTTCGGTGCGATACGCATCGTTTGATGAGGCAGTAGCCATCTTGAATCGCCTGGGGCCCGGGACGTTGATGGCGAAATCCGATATCGAGTCAGCGTTCCGGTTGCTCCCGGTACACCCAGACGACCAGCGTCTTTTGGGATTCGGGTTCCAGGGATCATTTTACATGGATAAGTGTATGCCAATGGGATGCTCTATATCATGTGCCTATTTTGAGCAATTCAGTACTTTCCTGCAATGGGTGTTTACTAAAAAGACGGGTTTTCGAAATGTGATGCACTACCTTGACGATTTTTTGTTCCTTGGCCCCGCCGGAAATCCCGAATGTGCCCAGGCCTTAAACGAATTCTGTGGGTTGATGGGTCATTTTGGTGTGCCGTTGGCGCCGGGTAAAACTATGGGTCCCACGACTTGCCTCGAGTTTTTGGGGATCGAGTTGGACTCAAGGGAGGGGTGTTTCCGTTTACCGGCTAGCAAAGTGTTACAATTCGGGTCAGCCCTCCGAGTATGTTTGAACACACCCAAGGTTACACTGCATCAGTTGCAACAATTAGTGGGGAAGTTGAATTTTGCCTTAAGAGTAATCCCAATGGCTCGCCCTTTTTCCCGCTCCATTGCCCAAGCGATGATCGGCCTGAAGGAGGGTCATCATCGCACGAGGTTATCGGCTGAGGTCCGCCAGGACATGCGGATATGGTTAGCATTCCTGGCGGACTTCAATGGCCGAGTCGTCTGGAACAAGCCAGCCGTGTCCTCGGAAGAGCTTGGGCTATGGACGGATTCAGCAGGAAGCATAGGGTTTGGCGCCATCTTCGGCACGAGCTGGTCTGCTCAAAGATGGCCCCTATGGTGGCACGAGAAGGGGCTAACGAGTAATATCGCTTTCCTTGAATTATTTCCCATTCTCGTTGCCCTGAGAACCTGGCCAGAAGGTTTCAGGGATCATTCTGTAGTCTTTTGGTCCGACAATATGACCGTGGTAGAGTGCATCAACAGTCAGTCAGCCCATTGTAAATTGATTTTGAGGCTGCTCAAAGAAATTGTCTTACTATGTATGCAACTGAACGTGGTTTTCAGAGCAAAACATGTCCCAGGGGTGATGAATCAGGCTGCTGATGCACTGTCTCGTTTTCACATGCAGGCTTTCTCGGGTTTCCTTCCTTCAGCGGACCCGGAGCCGGCACCCTTCCCCGAAGCTCTCTGGTCTCTCGGTGCCCCGAACTTCGTCACCTCGTGGGAGAGAGTCTAGCACCCAGGACAAGGAAGGCATATGAAGGGGCGTTCCAGGCCTATTTAGCCTTTTTGGGGGCAGAGAGAGGGGGTCTTTGGGGTCAGGAAGAGTGGGTAGTACTCTTTCTTATGTCTTTACACAGGGCTGGGAAATCGGTGGCTACGGCCCAAAGGCATCGTGCCGCCATTTCCTTTGTTGCCAGGGCCCATGGCATCCTGGACCCAACAGCGTCTTTCACAGTACAGAAAGCGCTGCGTGGGTGGCAACGCCTAGAGGGTCGCAGAGTAGACGTGAGACGACCGATAGGTATAGACAGGTTGTCCCTGTTACTGGCCACACTCCCGAATACATGCTCGTCCCCTTTTGAGACCTGTTTGTTCCGGACTGCATTTACGCTGGCGTTTCACGGGGCTATGAGAGTTAGTGAGCTGGTTGCAAGGAACAAACAGGATGTGACGGGGGGCTTGTGCAGGGAGCATGTTCAGATCAGGGGGGACGCGATGATTGTCTCCTTTCCCCGGTCTAAGACTGACCAAGATGGGAGAGGGGACTGTACGATCATTCGCAGGAACCCCGAGTCATCCATGTGTCCGGTACAGTGCTTAGAAGATTACCTAGCACAGAGAGTGGCATCATGGGGGGGGACGTTGTTGAGGCATGCAGACGCCACCCCGCTGACGAGGTTTCAGTTTCAACGGGTGCTTGCAATGGCCATTGCCGCAGCGGGCTTGGACCCGGGCGAATTTGGGACCCACTCCTTTCGTATAGGGGCTGCCACTGAAGCTACAGCCAGGGGTCTTAATGTAGAACAAGTGAAACGTGTGGGGCGTTGGTCCTCCAATTGTTATAAGAGGTACGTGCGATTGCACATGTTGTGAAGCTGTATTCATGTACTCACGCCTCGTGTCTTTTGTTTATTTTCAGTTGTGCAAGCTTACGCGGCAGGGCAAACTGAGCAGTCGACCCAACACCAGGCCAGCGGTCGCACGTCACCGGCTGTGAAGAAGGAGGTGTGGGTCGTGGGCCACTCATACGTGAGACGGGCCGCAGACGTATTCAAAGCAGGTGACATGATTCACATAGCTGGGGAATACGGGTACAGAGTGTCCTTCTACGGAAGGGGCGGTCTCTGTATTGACCAGTTTCAGGAATTTTTTGAGGGCCTGTTAGGGCGGATGAGGTCACCGCCGTCCATAGTCATAGTACATTTGGGGGGCAATGATTTGGTCACCACCGGTAGACGACTGCTCCTGGAGGCTATGCTTTCCACGGTAAGTTGGTTAGCGAGGAGAGTTCCGGGGTGCCTAATTGCGTGGTCTCATATGATTCCACGAAAAGTGTGGCGGGGGGCTATCTCGATCCCTGCTTTGAATCATTCGGTTAAAAAGTTGAATAACAAAGTAAGTAGGTTGTTCCGGTCCAAGACATTGCATTCAATCTCGCATAATTGTATTAATGATGATAGTATGTATCTGGGGGATGGTGTGCATCTGTCGAGGGCGGGGAACGAGTTACTCATAGGAGACTTCCTAGCCTGGTTAAAATCTTTAAAGCATGACCTATAGGTAGGAGTTTTGTGGGGGGTCCGGATAGCCGGTCAACTATCCGGACCTGTGGCGGTAAGGTCATGATCGGTGAGCACTAATTGGTAGATCCCTATGAGTGGGCGTCACCCAACACGGATGGGAGCGCTCGGGAGAGGTGGCCATTGGCCCCTCAGTGGGGAGGCGGTCCCGTCTAAGGGCGGGTCGCCGGAAGTAAAGGAAAGGCGGTCAAGGCCCCTTCCTTTGTAGGAGGGGTTACAGCCCCCTCCTGGGGAATTTCCCGGGGCTAGTGTCATCTGCGACGGCAGATGCGGTAAGTTGTGTGGGGTGGGGAGAGGTCAACGATACCTTCTAGATACCACACACAAGTGTTCGAACGACCTTTAAAATGGCGTCGAGTCTTAAGTGCCCCCGTCAAGTCAAGGGAAATTGTTAGTAGTTGCACTTGTGGTAAGCCCCTGTGCCATCGCCCCTCCTAAGTGGGAGGGGTAAGTCTGGTTAGGGATCTTGACACCGGTTATGACCTTGCCGTTGGCCCTTAAACGTTAGGATGTACAATTTCAGTGTTCTTAGAGAATGTTTTGTAGGATGCTAGTTCGGCTAGGAGAACCTCTGTATTAGAGATTATGTTAAGGTTAGCCAAACATCGTAATGTGATAATGAAATTGTACATAACATGAAAACGTTTAATGTTTTAATTTTTTGTTTTAATAAATACGGCCGGGATGGTCACTCCATCCCACATCCAAAAAACTTTAAGAACAGTTTCCGGTTTCCCTTCCTTTTGGGGATTGTGTTGAGAGGGGGTGGCGGGTATCTCGGCCATATGGAAAGGGGCGACCACTCGGTCCCCCCGAACGTATGGATGAGTGCCTCGATCCCCCCGGGAAGCCATTTTTGGGCGGGAGGCGCGTCTCGGCTGGTATGCCCGAAGCGGCGTAGCCGGGGCGCGCCTTTTCCCGCCCTAGAGTGGGCTGGCCTAGACACCGACGCAGCCAGCCACGCCCCCGGGGCGGGCAGGGGCGGGTTTTCGCCCGCCCTGAAGACGGATAAAAGAAGGCGCAAGACCAGAAGACGTCCTCTTGTTCTTGTGCTCCGAAGCTGCACCTCCTCGCTACACGTGAGCTCGGGACGGAACGAAGAGCCAATTTTGACCCACCCACCAGCCCCTGAGGACAGCAAAGTTGTTGTGCAATAAAGTGAATTGATAAGTTTGTTTTTCCGTTTCGTTTACAGGCTATAACAGTATCAGTTTGTGGTTAATAAAGATGGTGAATATCGTTTAGGTTGTTACGATTAAAGTGATTTGATGTGATGTTGCATTTTTAGCATGTTCCTTCGGTCGTAGCGACCAATGTTTTCATAGGTTGAAGAACTGTCGTATTTATTTTGGTAGGCGGTAAGGTCATGATCGGTGAGCACTAATTGGTAGATCCCTATGAGTGGGCGTCACCCAACACGGATGGGAGCGCTCGGGAGAGGTGGCCATTGGCCCCTCAGTGGGGAGGCGGTCCCGTCTAAGGGCGGGTCGCCGGAAGTAAAGGAAAGGCGGTCAAGGCCCCTTCCTTTGTAGGAGGGGTTACAGCCCCCTCCTGGGGAATTTCCCGGGGCTAGTGTCATCTGCGACGGCAGATGCGGTAAGTTGTGTGGGGTGGGGAGAGGTCAACGATACCTTCTAGATACCACACACAAGTGTTCGAACGACCTTTAAAATGGCGTCGAGTCTTAAGTGCCCCCGTCAAGTCAAGGGAAATTGTTAGTAGTTGCACTTGTGGTAAGCCCCTGTGCCATCGCCCCTCCTAAGTGGGAGGGGTAAGTCTGGTTAGGGATCTTGACACCGGTTATGACCTTGCCGTTGGCCCTTAAACGTTAGGATGTACAATTTCAGTGTTCTTAGAGAATGTTTTGTAGGATGCAAGTTCGGCTAGGAGAACCTCTGTATTAGAGATTATGTTAAGGTTAGCCAAACATCGTAATGTGATAATGAAATTGTACATAACATGAAAACGTTTAATGTTTTAATTTTTTGTTTTAATAAATACGGCCGGGATGGTCACTCCATCCCACATCCAAAAAACTTTAAGAACAGTTTCCGGTTTCCCTTCCTTTTGGGGATTGTGTTGAGAGGGGGTGGCGGGTATCTCGGCCATAAAAGAATATAGATAATGTTACTACTACGGCAGTTTGTCAGCTGGCGTAGTTTAATCTTTCTGTCATTATAAGTTATAGTATCTGAGGTGATCGCTGTATCACATGCGTGGCAAGAGCCACATCTGTGATTACCTAGGACTACCGGTAAGCCAGTAATTGAACGTTGATTTTCTGATGGGACATTTTTGTTTTGTCTAGTGTGTACTAGCATGTCCCTGAGGTTTCTATTTCTTCTGTAGGCTACCAATGGTAATGGTAGAGGGGACGTATTTTCATCACAATTTAGGATTCTCCAATTTTTGTTGATGATATTCCTGATTTTGAAATTCAGGGTGGAGTGATTAATTACGCATGTAATCCTATTTTGTTTCATCCTTTTGGTGCCTTGAAGTAATGCTGACCTGTCAAAATATTTGGCTCTTTTATAAGCATGTCGCACAAGGCGATGGGGATATCCTCTTTTGAGGAGTCTATCTTGGAGGGCATCTCCATGCTTATGGAAGGATTTTATGTCTGTGCAGTTGCGACGGATGCGCAAGAATTACCCAAAGGGGATAGATTCCCTTTGACAGTTGGGGTGGTAGCTGTCAAATTTTAGAATAGTATTCTTGGCTGTGTTTTTTCTGAACAGGCTTACTGACAGTTGGCCATTGGTGTTCTCAATGCTAATGTCTAGGAAATCCACTTTCTGTTTGTTGAAGTTCACTGTGAATTTCAGATTCGTGTCACTGGCATTCAACCAAAGAATAAAAGATTGCAAAATATCTTCCGGGCCTTTCCAAACAAAAAAAATATCGTCTATAAAACGTTTCCAATAGGAAACGTTTTCAAAGAATGGGGCCAGTTCGTTGTAGATGTTCTTAAGCTCCCATTCTCCCACGCTAACCTTAACACAGCTCTAATACAAAGGTTCTCCTAGCCGATTCTAAACATCCTGCAAATGCATATACTCAAAATTAAATTGTACATCCTAACATTACGGGCCAACGGCAAGGTCGTAACCGGTGTCAGATCCCTAATACCAAACTCCCCCCTTACTTGTAAGGGGCGGGCGCACAGAGGACTGTACCTCTGTGCCAACTTCCAATTTCCCTTGTCTTAACGGGGGCCCCATATTTACTCGACGCCATCTTAGTGGTCGTCCGAGGACTCGTGTGAGGTGTCTAGAAGGTAGCGTAGACCCCCCCTCCCACCCCACACTGCTTACCACATCCGCCGTCGCGGATGTCCTGGCCCCGGGAAATTCCCAGGAGGGGCCCGTAGCCCCTCCTCCCCAGGGAGGGGCCTATGACCGCCTTCCCTTTCGGCGGCCCCATCCTTAGAGGGGTACCGCCTCCCCGTGTGAGGGGCCAATGGCCGCCTCCCCCCGGGCGCTCCCATCCATAATGGGTGGCGCCCCACCTCTAGGGATCTTCCAATTACTGCTCACCGATCAAGACCTTACCGCCCGACCAAAATAAATACGACATTTTGAACCTAATGAGGACGGTATAAACGGTTAGAATGGATATTACACAATAACCTTTATTTACACAAGTAACACATCATTCAACTAGGCTGTGATACTTCGCCTAAGAACATGCTAAATAGCATCCATTTTATTATCCTCAAAAAAGACAATCCAGACTTTATTAAAACAACCTGTAAAAGAGATAATATCACCGTTAATCGACTTTATTGCAGTACTAATCGTTGCCATTTTGGGCTGGTGGGTGGGTCAAAATTGGCTCCTTGTTCCGTCTCGGGCTCACGTGCAACGATGAGGTGCAACTTCCAAGCACAGGAACAAGAGGATGCTTCCTTAGATTGTTGCTCTTTTATTCTTCCTCGGGAGGGCGTGTACCCTCCTCCGATCCGCCTACGGGGCGTGACCAACGGTGTAGGTGTCTAGGAAAACCCCTCTTGGGCGGGAAAAGGCGCGCCCCGGCTACGCCGCTTCGGGCATACCAGCCGGGACACGCCCCCCGCCCAAAATGGTTTCCCGGGGGGGTCAGGGCACCCTACCATACGTTCGGGGGGACCGAGTGGTCGCCCCTTTCCATATGGCCGGGATACCCGTCACCCCCTCCCAACACAATCCCTAAGGATGGGAAGACGGACACAGTTCTTGACTTTTGGAAGGCGGGAGGGAGTTACCCTCCCGGCCGTATTTATTAAAATATGAAACAAAATCAAAACATTAAAATAACAGTTTCATATCATGTACAATTTCATTTTCACATTACGATGTTTATTGGCTAACCTTAACACAGCTCTAATACAAAGGTTCTCCTAGCCGATTCTAAACATCCTGCAAATGCATATACTCAAAATTAAATTGTACATCCTAACATTACGGGCCAACGACAAGGTCGTAACCGGTGTCAGATCCCTAATACCAAACTCCCCCCTTACTTGTAAGGGGCGGGCGCACAGAGGACTGTACCTCTGTGCCAACTTCCAATTTCCCTTGTCTTAACGGGGGCCCCATATTTACTCGACGCCATCTTAGTGGTCGTCCGAGGACTCGTGTGAGGTGTCTAGAAGGTAGCGTAGACCCCCCTCCCACCCCACACTGCTTACCACATCCGCCGTCGCGGATGTCCTGGCCCCGGGAAATTCCCAGGAGGGGCCCGTAGCCCCTCCTCCCCAGGGAGGGGCCTATGACCGCCTTCCCTTTCGGCGGCCCCATCCTTAGAGGGGTACCGCCTCCCCGTGTGAGGGGCCAATGGCCGCCTCCCCCCGGGCGCTCCCATCCATAATGGGTGGCGCCCCACCTCTAGGGATCTTCCAATTACTGCTCACGATCATGACCTTACCGCCACAGGCCGGATAGTTGACCGGCTATCCGGACCCCCCACAAACTCCTACTAAAGGTCATGGCTACACAAACACTTTAACCAAGCTATGAAGTCTCCTATGAGTAAGACATTCCCCTCCCGGGACAAATGGACCCCATCTTCAAGATACATATGGTCCCCCCGAATACATCCATGTGGAATACAATGCAACTGGCCTGAACGAAACAACCTACTAAGTTTGTTATTAACTTTCTTTACCGACTGATTCAAAGCTGACACAGAGAGGGCCCCCCGCCACACCCTTCTAGGAATCATGTGTGACCATGCAATCGTGCACCCCGGAACCCTTCTTGCCAACCAACTCACTGTGGATAAAATTAACTCGAGAAGTACTCGTCGACCAATGGTTACCAAATCATTGCCCCCAAGATGTACTATGATTACAGACGGCGGTGACCTCGTCCGCCCTAGCAGTCCCTCCATAAAAGTTTGAAACTGGTCAATACAGAGTCCGCCCCTTCCGTGGAAGGTCACCCTGCACCCGTATTCCCCAGCCTCGTGAATCATGTCACCTGCTTTGAATACGTCCGCGGCTCGCCTCACGTATGAGTGGCCAACGACCCACACCACTCTTCCCTCAGCCGGTGATCTTTGACCGCTGGTCCCCAGGTGTCGGGTCAACTGCACAGTCCGCCCCGCAAAGCCTGCTCGCGAAACTGTAAACCAAACAGAAAACAAGAAGCGTGAGTGCATGACATTAGCTTCACAATATGTGCAACCGCACATACCTTTTATAACAATTCGAGGACCAACGCCCCAACTGTTTCACCTTTTCAACACTCAGACCCCTGGCTGTAGCCTCTGTAGCAGCCCCTATCCGGAAGGAATGGGTCCCAAAATCGCTCGGGTTCAAGCCCGCTGCTGCGATTGCCATTGTTAACACCCGCTGGAACTGAAACCTAGTCAGTGGGGTGGCGTTGGTGTGCCTCAGCAAGCTTCCCCCCCATGATGCCGCCCTCTGCGCTAAATACTCCTCCACGCATTTTACCGGGCACATGGGAGATCCTGGAATCCGCTGGACTACCACACAGTCCCCGATCGCTCCCTGATCGGTCTTGGACCTGGCGATTGAGACTACCATCGTCTCCCCCTTAATTTGAATGTGTTCTCGACACAGACCTCCCCCGTATCCTGCTTATTCCTCGCCACCAGTTCGCTTACCCGCATAGCCCCATGGAATGCGAATGCAAAAGCGGCCCGGAACAGCACTGTCTCTGATTGAGATGAACATGTCGCAGGGAGTACGGACATTAACAGGGACAACCTTTCTAGACCTATCGGGTGCCTCTCATCCACCCTACGACCCTCAAGGCGTTGCCACCCACGCAGAGCCTTCTTTACGAGAAAGGACGATGTGGGGTCCTGGATGCCATGCGCCTGAGCCATGAAGGCAATGGCGGCCCTGTGCCTATTGGCTGTTGCCAGTGATCGGCCTGCCTGATGTAGTGATACCAGAAATTTCAGGACATACTCCTCCTGCCCCCAATGCTCCCCCCTAGCTGAACCCAAAAATTCCCAATAGGAACGGAACGCCCCTTCATATGCCTTCCTTGTCCTGGGTGCTAGACTCTCTCCCATGAGGTTTTGTAATCCGGGGCACCGAGAGACCAGAGAGCTTCGGGAAATGGTGCCGCCACCAAGTCCGCTGAGGGCAGAAAACCCCGGAAGGCCTGCATGTGGGAACGAGAGAGCGCATCAGCCGCCTGGTTCAGTACCCCCGGCACGTGTCTTGCCCTAAAGTGGACGTTTAGTCTCATACATAGCAGGACAATTTCTTTCAGCAATCTCAAAATCCATTTGCAGCGTGCTGCCTGATTATTGATACATTCAACAACGGTCATATTATCAGACCAGAACACCACAGTGCGATCACGAAACCCCTCTGGCCATGTTTTCAAGGCCACCAGAATGGGGAACAGCTCGAGAAACCCAATGTTACCTGTGAGCCCACCATCGTGCCACCACGCCGGCCATGTTCGTGCCGACCATTGATTACCAAAGATGGCGCCAAAGCCCACACTCCCTGCCGAGTCGGTCCACAACCCCAACTCCTCGGAGGAAGCTGGCGGTTTGTTCCACACGACGCGACCGTTGAAATCTGCCAGAAATGCTAGCCATATGCACATATCCTGGCGAACCTCTGCTGACAGTCGTGTGCGGTGGTGCCCTTCCCTGAGGCCAACCATGGCTTGTGCGATAGAGCGGGAAAAAGGGCGTGCCATCGGTATCACTCTAAGGGCAAAGTTAAGCTGACCCACCGCTTGTTGCAACTGATGGAGAGTTCCTTTTTTCTCGCCGAGGCACATTTCAAGTGAGGCTTTAAATTTCATTACCTTCTCCTTGGGCAAACGGAAGCACCCCTCTACAGAATCGAGCTCAATTCCCAGAAACTCGAGTGAAGTAGATGGCCCTACCGTCTTGCCTGGTGCCAGTGGCACGCCAAAACGTTTCATGAGATTACAGAACTCCCTCAAAGCCTGTGCACATTCCGTGTCCCCAGCTGCCCCCAGAAACAGAAAGTCATCAAGGTAATGCATAACCTGCGTAAAGCCCGTGGCTCTGGTGAACGCCCATTGCAAAAAAGTACTGAACTTCTCAAAATACGCACAAGAGATGGAGCAACCCATCGGCATACATTTATCCATGTAGTAGCGTCCTTGAAACACAAAACCTAAAAGACGCTGGTCGTGTGGGTGTACCGGGAGCAACCGGAACGCTGACTCGATATCTGATTTTGCCATCAGCGCTCCGGGCCCCAGGCGATTCAACATGGCGACGGCCTCATCAAAGGATGCATACCGCACCGAACAAACTCCCGGGTCAATCGCATCGTTCACCGAAAGACCCCTAGGAGCGGACAAATTATGGATTAACCTGAACTCACCCGGGTCCTTCTTGGGGACCACTCCCAACGGTGAACAAACAAAATTAACAATCGGCGGGTTTTCATATGGACCCGTAACCCGACCTCAGGCCACCTCCTTTGCAATCTTTGCCTGTACCACCGCCGTATTTTGTTGAACCGATAGTTGGTTCTTACACTGTGCTTCCCCCCGAAAATCCCCCACCGGGATGCGGAAACCATATGAAAAACCGTCTCGCAACACCCCGGCAGAGACATGATCAGGATATTCGTTCAGCCAAGGGATCATTGCCATGATATCAACGGGAGTAGGTAACGGTGCCCCTCGGTCGATGTTAGACCTGTTTGGCCCCCCCTCTACCTCCTGTATCACCATTCTTGGCTCTGCACAAACTCTCGGGGTGTGAAGACTGTCCGCACCCTGCACACTCATGCCTGAACTTGCATGTCCCTTGTGGCCTAGTGCACTTGCCCCTGTTAAAGCTCCAACAGACCCCTTTTCTACTCGAATTCCCGTTACTCTTTGTGTGCTGATCGCTGTTGGCGCCCGCCCGAAAGGGCGCCACAACATAATGGCGGGAAGGCTCCGCCCCATTCCCGCCGAAAGAAGATGACTTCGTCGTGTTCGGCATAACCTGTTTCTGCCAAGAAATGGAGTCGAAACAATCCCACGTCAGGGATGAGTCGTGGTCCTTGGCCTTACGAAATTTGTTATCATAACCCATCCATTGATTGCCTTCATACGTCTCATAAAATTCCATTATACGTGTCTGGTAACAGGCTAATCCCGACAATACTTCAGGCCTACGTTCCCCCATGATTGCAGTGAACATTCCAAACGCTCTGGCCCAATTAGCGATCGTTTCGTCTACTCTGAAACCCGCCATTTTTGCACGCCATACACTCGGATGCCACAACTCCTTCTGATTTCTAACGTGCTCTATCTCATAGTGATCGGTCAACAGCGAAAACATGTTCACATATTTATCCGCCCAAATCCTTTCTTTCACATCCATCGGGATATGTTGGACCACCTTTTCCCTCCTTGAGGGTAACGATCCCTCCCCCGCCATTGGCAACGGCTGCTTACCCGAACCAGTAGCTGGATTTGTTGTTGCTGCTGTTCCAACGCTAGACGCCGGTTGTTCCGAGGGATTCTGCGGGGAAACAAGAGGACAAGGTGCCTTCGCAGCATCTGTCAAGGCGACGCTTTCCTCAGGATCTGTCGTGAAGTTATAAAGACCCACCTCTCGATACCTCCAATTCCGAATGTAATTACTACACAGAATCTTGGAGTGATCAAGCGGGGGGGAAAGGGAATTAGGAAGGGGACAGCAGGGAAGGAGATCTGGAAAGGAAAAAGGTTAGTAGCAAAACTTTCCGTAAATCACAGTTGTCTATACAACCTAAAACCAACACTGAATTCCACTACTAAAAACCTTGTTGCTTAATCACAGACTCTGAAGGTACATGAAGCTCAATGAAATAATTATTATTGCATACTTTTCACCATTTAGTTATTCCCTTGTGAATAGCGACCAAAACATCCTTGAAACAATTCTGTTATTCTCTTGTGAATTGCGACCGAATCACCTTAAGCAACAACAAACTCACTCCTTAGTAAATAACCTCTTTACCAAGATTTTGTGAAACAATCCAAAGCACAATTTCACTATTGTCTTAGTCTTAAATTAGAACAAAGCTTCTCTTGACCTTTCCCCAAAAGACATTTTCAAGAAAGAGTTGCGCAAAAACAAACTGTTCAGGAAATGAATGCATGCGCCTTTATATACCTTGCACCTTTAAGTTAAACATCTCTTGCCAGCAACCAGATGTAAAACGCAGTTTCAATGTGCAACATATAACAATGGTTTCACTCTTCTGCATTCATAATTATTCTTCAAAAAACATGAACTAATAATGTTATCAAACATAAATCAAGAAAGTTATTTCCTTAAAGACTTTAGCGCCAAGAAACTAGGATTTGCTAGTCCTACCTGTAGAGCACGACCTACTCTACTACCTTGAAGGACAAGACGTCCCCAAAAAGGCTCTTCCAACAGATAGCCTGGCCCTCTAAGCAAACAGGATCAAGACACGCCCCTTGGAAAACGATCCTCTTGGCCTCCGATGGAATCCTTCTTCGAAAGAAGCTGGAACTCTGCAGAAAGGAGAGGGAGCAAGAAAAGAACACTGCCACTCCCCAGAAGGTCCCAGAATAGTGAGCACAGAGGATAGGGCGCGGTCGCGTAAGCTAACGTGCTTACGGCGCCCACGTAAGCGACCGGGCTACCAAACCTCACGCATTACGCGTGAGCATGCCAAACCTCACGCATTACGCGTGAGCATGCGAAACCTCACGCATTAGGCGGAAAACACAGCAAACAGCAGCCAAAAGACCTGGAAACCTGCACAAACCTATAAACAGGGATGAAACCTAGCAGCACAAGCAGGTTTGAAGCACATCAGCCACCAACGCCCTCCCAAAGAGGATTGGTGCATTTTGCCACAAGGGCAACTCCGACTGCAGAGTGGGGCGGGGGCGGGCCCTAGACCACAAGCCACCCTAGCCCTGACAGTACTCCCCCCTCCCAAGAGTGGTCTAGGGCCCGGCTTCAAAGGGTGGAGGAGGTGGAAACGGCGTACCAAGCGTGGGGCATGAACATTCGCAGCCGGTTCCCAGGAATCATTCTCAGCACCGTATCCCTTCCAGGAGACAAGGTACCACAACCTGGAACCCCGACGTCTAGAATCCAAAATGTCTCGCACCTCATACTCCCAATTACCATGGACCAAAATCGGGGCTGGACGGGGAGCCAGATTCTGATTAGCAGGTTTAAGCAGGGAAGTATGAAACACTGGGTGAATTCTTAGAGACCTAGGCAACAACAACTTGAATGTCACCGGGTTCACCTGTCGAAGAACCGGGTAAGGACCAATGTACTTGGGCTGAAACATACTCTTGTGTTTGAAGTTCAAGTTTTTGGTAGACAACCAAACTTTATCCCCAGGGGCATACACAGGACCTGAACGATGTTTTTTGTCATACTGCTCTTTGTATTTCTTCTTGCTTTGCAACAAGTGGTCCTGAATTTGACGGTGAATAGTTTGCATGAGTTGTACAGAGTCTCTAACTGCTGGTACACCACCTTCATCTTTAGTCATAGTCAATGGTATGGTGTTAGGTTCATAGCCATAGAGTGCCTGGAACGGAGAGGAACCGGTTGATGAATGTGAGGAAGTGTTATATGCAAATTCAGCAATCCAAAGCAAATCCAACCAAGATTTCTTAGAGTCCGTAACATAACACCTCAAGTATTGCTTTAGGGTTTGGTTCAGTCTTTCAGTCTGCCCATCAGTTTGGGGGTGATAACTAGTGGACATATTGGAGGTGATGTGTAGATCTTTGCACCATTGCTGCCAGAACTTGGAAGAGAATTGAGACCCTCGATCCGAAAGCAATACTGAAGGCAGTCCATGTAAGCGCACCACATGTTGCAGAAATATTTGTGCTAACTGTGCCGCAGTGGGTAGCTGTTTACAAGGGATGAAATGAGCATATTTGGTGAAACTGTCCACAACCACTAGGATCACAGTATGATGTTGAATTGGTGGTAGGTCAGTAATGAAGTCCAAAGAAATATGTTTCCATGGTTCAGTTGGTGTCGGTAGAACCTGTAGAAAACCTTTAGGCTTAGTGTGATCGGATTTAAATCTGGCACAGACCTCACAATCATTAGCCATTTTCAGCACATCCTTTTGTAGCGTTGGCCACCAAAACATCTTTTGTATTTTTTCCACAGTCTTTCGAGGGCCTGGGTGACCGGCCATAGGATGTGAATGTAACCAATTAAACACAGTTTCTTGTAATTGCAAAGAGGGCAGATAAACTTGTTTTCCATGGAAAGGTATCCCTTCTTTGATGGTTTGGTTAGAATTGGAGTTCAGCCATGATTTCCACAGAGAAGAAGGAAAATTTTCATGAATATTCTCCAAGAATTGGTCTGCCGAAAGTACATTAATAACTTTGCCTGGATCGATTATTGGTTGAGGAGTTCCTTCAAAGCGATGCAAAGAAGAGTCTTTTCTGGACAGGGCATCCGCTTTCTTGTTGTCTTGGCCTGGACGGAAGGTGATTATAAAGTCATATTCGGCAAAAAACATCATCCACCTGAGTTGTCTCGGGGTCAACATTCTGGCTGAGCTCATAAACTGTAAGTTTCTATGATCAGTGTACACGGTTACAGTAAATTTCGCTCCCATTATGTAATGTCTCCATTCTTTAAAGGCTTCTAAGATAGCTAACAGTTCTTTTTCAGCTATTACATAGTTTTGCTCTGCGGGATTTAGTTTTCGAGACATGTAGGCAACTGGATGCATTTGTCCGGTAGTGCGATGTCTTTGAGAGAGGATGGCTGCTATAGCTACATCAGAGGCGTCGGCTTCAATGATAAAAGGTTCCTCTACATTGGGATGCATGAGAACCGGAGCTTCAGTAAAGGCCCTTTTTAACTTCTGGAATGCAAGTTCAGCTTCTGTGGACCATTCAAAGTTCACCTTCTTTCTTAACAGTCGTGTGATGGGAGCTACTACAGCAGAAAAATGATCAATAAAGCGGCGATAAAAGTTTGCAAATCCCAAAAAGCACTGAATGTCTCGAACAGATGTCGGAGTGGGCCAATCAGCAACAGCCTTGATTTTCCTGTCTGTCATTTTCATGCCAGTTGGAGTGAGGAGGACTCCTAGAAATTCTACTTCATGAACATGGAAATCACATTTGGATAATTTGCAATACAAATTATGAGATTGCAGGGTGCTCAAAACCTTTTTGACGTGACCTTCATGTTCAATTTCTGAATCTGAATAGATCAAAATATCGTCTATATAGACAATAACAAAGAGATCTAGAAACTCTTTCAAGGCGTCGTTCAAGAAAAACTGAAAAGCAGCTGGTGCATTGCACAGTCCGAATGGCATCACCAAGTACTCAAACAATCCATATCGGGTTTTGAAAGCAGTCTTCCATTCATCCCCTTGCCTGATACGGACCAAATGGTAGGCTCCTCTGAGGTCTAACTTAGTGTAGATTTTTGCTTTTTTAACTTGGTCCAAAAGCACAGGGATGAGAGGCAATGGGTACTTATTTTTGACTGTAATTTTGTTCAACGCCCTATAATCGATGCAAGTCCTCAATTCCCCATTAGCTTTCGGAATGAAAAATAAAGGAGACGCTGCCGGAGACTTGGAGGGGCGGATGAATCCATTCTCAAGATATTGATCGAGATATTGTCTTAGATGTTGATTCTCTGTTTCAGATAAAGCATAAATGCGACAATTTGGTACACTAGATCCAGGTACAAGATCAATTTGACAGTCATAGCTTCGGTGAGGAGGAAGGATGGCTGCCTTAGCTTCACTGAAAACTTCTGCGAAGTCCTTGTAAACTTTTGGTAACAATGTTTCCTTTTCCTCAGCTGTGGCCACTTGACTCAAAATTGGTTTTGAGGTATTGAGACAAGACGAATGACAAAAATCAGACAGGAAGACCAGTTCTCTCTTTCGCCAATCTATGGTTGGATTGTGTAAGCAAAGCCAAGGCATTCCTAAAATGAAACCATACTGGGGTGCTTGGATCACGTCAAACTGGAGCTCTTCCTTATGTACCTGTTGCTTAGCATCTTCGCAGAACATAGCAACTTTAGATGTCTGCATGGTTACTGGACCTCCAGCTAGAATTTTTCCATCCACAGCTTGCACTATTTCAGGAGTCTCTTTTTGTTCACAGATGATCCCTAAACGTTGGGCTGTTTCCAAATCTACAAAGTTTCCTGTAGCTCCAGAATCGACTAAAACTTCCATTTGGCATGTTTCATGGATTAACCTGATTTGTACAGCTAACCTGAAATGAGCTTTGTAATTAGAAACACATGAGTTCACAGAAGGGAAGGCAATAGTACCCAAGAGATCTCCCTTCAAACATCTTGGGCCAGTTAGTTTTCCGATTTTGGATCTGTTTTTTCCAGAGCAGCTGATTTACTAGAATTAGGAAATTTTCCCTTTGGCTTAGTTAAGCAGTCCTTCACGAAGTGACCCTTTCGACCACAATAAAGACATTGTCCATTTTTTCGACGGTTGTCCTTCTCCTCTTTTGACAATGGTTGTCTTAAAGTTCCTATTTCCATTGGCTCTGAACCAGTTTCGGAATTCGCAAATTGAGGCCTAGATTTAGCTTCTGATCTCCAGTTTGGCTTATCTGTTCTTTTTTTATCTGACCTCCGTTCAGAGAGTCTATGGTCTAAGCGCAGCGTTAAATTAATCAACTCAGAGCAAATTACAGGTTGAGGATCAATTTGTGCCAGAACATCCTTCAGGTCGTCTTTTAAGCCTTGATAAAAGAGGGCTGCTCTTTTTTCCTCTGGCCAAGAAGTTTCAGCGATTAATCTATTGAAATGAGACAGATAAGAAACAAGATCCCTATTGCCTTGTTTCAATTGAAGTAATTCTCGATCAGCTGACAGAGTAACAGTTCTGCGATCAAAAACTTTTTCAAATTCTTCCACAAATCGTTTCCAGTTGTAGAGCAAAGTGTCATCTTGTCTGACCAAAGGAACTGCCCAGTTTGCGGCATCTCCGGTCAAGTATGAAATTAAGAACGCAATTTTAGACTGTGGGGTTGGGAACGCAGTAGGTCTACAAGCAAAATGTAACTCGATCTGAGTCAAAAAGATTTGCACCTTGGAGGGGTCCCCAGAAAAACGTTCAGGAGCTGCCAAAGGAATTTGAGGGGGCACGGTAACAGCTATGTTTGTATTACCCCTGCTAGCACCAGTCTCTTGAACCTCTTCCGGAAGAGGAGTATTCTGTAATTGGATATTTTCTACCTTAGCTGCTAACAAAGCAGTTACATCCATGGTTTCTTTTAAATCTGTTTGTATACGCATGATTGCGGACATTAAATCATTGATGGTGGTCATTATGACTTCACGTTCAGACCAGGAGGAAAAATAATTCGTGGGCTCACTATTCTGTCAAGGCGACGCTTTCCTCAGGATCTGTCGTGAAGTTATAAAGACCCACCTCTCGATACCTCCAATTCCGAATGTAATTACTACACAGAATCTTGGAGTGATCAAGCGGGGGGGAAAGGGAATTAGGAAGGGGACAGCAGGGAAGGAGATCTGGAAAGGAAAAAGGTTAGTAGCAAAACTTTCCGTAAATCACAGTTGTCTATACAACCTAAAACCAACACTGAATTCCACTACTAAAAACCTTGTTGCTTAATCACAGACTCTGAAGGTACATGAAGCTCAATGAAATAATTATTATTGCATACTTTTCACCATTTAGTTATTCCCTTGTGAATAGCGACCAAAACATCCTTGAAACAATTCTGTTATTCTCTTGTGAATTGCGACCGAATCACCTTAAGCAACAACAAACTCACTCCTTAGTAAATAACCTCTTTACCAAGATTTTGTGAAACAATCCAAAGCACAATTTCACTATTGTCTTAGTCTTAAATTAGAACAAAGCTTCTCTTGACCTTTCCCCAAAAGACATTTTCAAGAAAGAGTTGCGCAAAAACAAACTGTTCAGGAAATGAATGCATGCGCCTTTATATACCTTGCACCTTTAAGTTAAACATCTCTTGCCAGCAACCAGATGTAAAACGCAGTTTCAATGTGCAACATATAACAATGGTTTCACTCTTCTGCATTCATAATTATTCTTCAAAAAACATGAACTAATAATGTTATCAAACATAAATCAAGAAAGTTATTTCCTTAAAGACTTTAGCGCCAAGAAACTAGGATTTGCTAGTCCTACCTGTAGAGCACGACCTACTCTACTACCTTGAAGGACAAGACGTCCCCAAAAAGGCTCTTCCAACAGATAGCCTGGCCCTCTAAGCAAACAGGATCAAGACACGCCCCTTGGAAAACGATCCTCTTGGCCTCCGATGGAATCCTTCTTCGAAAGAAGCTGGAACTCTGCAGAAAGGAGAGGGAGCAAGAAAAGAACACTGCCACTCCCCAGAAGGTCCCAGAATAGTGAGCACAGAGGATAGGGCGCGGTCGCGTAAGCTAACGTGCTTACGGCGCCCACGTAAGCGACCGGGCTACCAAACCTCACGCATTACGCGTGAGCATGCCAAACCTCACGCATTACGCGTGAGCATGCGAAACCTCACGCATTAGGCGGAAAACACAGCAAACAGCAGCCAAAAGACCTGGAAACCTGCACAAACCTATAAACAGGGATGAAACCTAGCAGCACAAGCAGGTTTGAAGCACATCAGCCACCAACGCCCTCCCAAAGAGGATTGGTGCATTTTGCCACAAGGGCAACTCCGACTGCAGAGTGGGGCGGGGGCGGGCCCTAGACCACAAGCCACCCTAGCCCTGACACATCTCTCGATTGCCGCAACTGCTTCATTATTAATCTGGCCTCCTCGGCCGTGTCTCCCGGTGCCACAGCACCCTCGTTGCTCTTGCCTAACCACGCCGCCAACTGGGCGGCCAGTTCGGGAGGCATATCCCCCTCGTTCACTGGTGTAACTACCACAGGGATCGGCTGTCCCGCGTTCGGGATCGGAGCTGGGGCCTCAACTGGACTGACCGGGCTCGCCGGAGGTGACTCGGGCACCGGTGCCTCCCCCCCCTGCCGCCCTATTCCTGGCCCTTTTACCTCTCCCGGCAGGGACTACTCCCGGCAATGCTGGGCCAATGACTTTCTTCGGTCTACCCGTACCATTCATTGCCGCCATCTGCTTCTTCATGTTCGCCATGTCTTTCACTAGCATGCGAAGCATTTGTTCGGTCCCGACCTTTTTTCCGACCTTCTTGCCAGGCATCGTTCACAGCTATTCGATTCGAGGTCCTGGATCCAAAGCTTCGGAATCACTGAAATGAGAAACACAAAATTACAAGTTCTCAAAATTGGCTCCTTGTTCCGTCTCGGGCTCACGTGCAACGATGAGGTGCAGCTTCCAAGCACAGGAACAAGAGGATGCTTCCTTAGATTGTTGCTCTTTTATTCTTCCTCGGGAGGGTGTGTACCCTCCTCCGATCCGCCTACGGGACGTGACCAACGGTGTAGGTGTCTAGGACAACCCCTCTTGGGCGGGAAAAGGCGCGCCCCAGCTACGCCGCTTCGGGCATACCAGCCGGGACACGCCCCCCGCCCAAAATGGTTTCCCGGGGGGGTCAGGGCACCCTACCATACGTTCGGGGGGACCGAGTGGTCGCCCCTTTCCATTTTTTCAGTTTCAATTTCCTTGTAAAGTGGAAAAGATCAATCCGGGCTTGGGTATAATCAAAATCACTTGTCGGGCAAAATGTTAGCCCCAATGCCAATACTTCAATTTCTTCATTGGTCAGTATTCGATCCGATAGATTCAATACAGTTTGTTTCCTTAGTTTTGCTTGTTCCATTCTTTTGCCATTTTTTGCCATCTTGTTCGCGACCCAACAGGGCTGTTCGTGGCTCCCTCGGGTGTTACTTGTAGCCTTGTTCCGCCTCTTCCTCCGCGACCACGCCCTCGACCTCTTTGGTTTGATATTCCCGGATTTCCCTGAACTGCTAGCCTCTCCTGGGCCATCAGGGTAAATTCTTTTAAAATTTTGTCTTTTACCGACAATTCCTGTGGTTGCTCATTGCCACTAGTAGTTGCTATAGGTTCAGGCGTTTTGTTGGCAGTTATTATGCCTTCTTCATCATTATCCTCTCTTGGGGTTGTTATTGCTCCGCTACTTATTTGACCTGTTTCTCCTCTTAATCGGTCAAATTTTCTGGCGAATGTCAAAATTTGCCCCTTTTCATAGTCGACAAAGTCACGCAAAAATTTGCTTTGTTTTTTCTCTTTTATTTCTTTCTCAATACGGTCTAATCGGATCTCAATTTTGCACATATCTCGATCAAACTCTTCTGTTTCACAGATTGATTTCAGCTGTGTTATAATATCATCAATCAATTCAGTTAATTTTTCACAGTCCCGTGTGGCATACTTCACTAGTAGTTTCAACATTACTGTTGAGCAATGGTGATTATTTTCTGCCCACTCTTCTATTAAATCCGGGTCTGGGTTGTTAAATGTGGGTGTGATAAAGATGCGCAACCCTCTTGGCACACGGCCCGCATCTACATATTTTTGTTTGAAGTGTGGTGGATTCCCACCATTTATTCTGTTCAAGTTTTAAATATTTCCAGAGGCGGTCCCATAGTGCATTTTTCGACGAACTTCCGCTCACAGCCTTTGTGCTTATGGTATTGCCATCTTCCTGTGTCATAGTTGCTGTTTCGAAGATTTTATTCGCCGCCTCACTTCGTTTTTCATTCCTTGATGTTGCCATTATTGATTCCACGCACCCTGTGATCGTCATTGGTTTGTACATTCACGTTGTTTCCGCATATTATGGTATAATATGCGGAAACAACGTGAAATGTGTTTAAAAATCAATTTTGAAAGGGACATCGTGTGGGAACAACACGGGTGTCGCTTTAACCTAAGTTTTGGCCCACTGGGGCAATCGGAGCAGGTTAGCGCTGAGGCAGCTTTCATGGGCTGACCGTGAGAATTATGGGAGATGTAGTTTGGATAATGTGTGACTACAAACCAATGACGATCACGTATGGGTTTTTTCGTTTTGTTTTACTATTATATTGTAAATCGAAAACCTTGATTTATGGCAAGACTATTATGTTAATAATTTTATGGGTTGAGGAGCCCTGTGAAATCAACAAGAGAGTATGTTTTCACTGTTTATGTCACATGACTAAAATGTTATTTTGTATATATCTTTATTGATGAAACACAAACTTTCACTCGTGATCAAGCGGCTGCGGCTGCGAAACGCGTTGGGTGTTTTCTGCTATTAAAACTCACCTGGAATGCAAATGGGCCTCAGCTTGTTGTCTTGTGGATACTGGTGACAACTGTTTGACTGGATTTACGGGGGTAAGGCGAACCCCGCTTTGGCCCGCCGAATGAAAGTGGCGTTGGTTCATTTCGGCATTGCATATGGGATGTGTGTATATATATATATATATATATATATTCACTGAAAAAACCATAGGTTATAGACCATATATAGTTAGGAATTAGCATTTACAAAACCTTGAAAATTCACTGAAAAAACCATAGGTTATAGACCATATATAGTTAGGAATTCGCATTTACAAAACCTTATTTTACTCACACAAAACCATTGAAATTCCATATATAGTTAGTTGCACTAACTATATATCGCGCACCCGCAATCCACTGCTGATGATGTCACATATTACATCATTCATGACATGGTCAGTGACATCACTGATGACATCACTGATGACATCTCAAATGACATCACTGATGACATCTCAAATGACATCACTGATAACATCACTGATGACATCTCATTTGACATTACTGATCACATCACTGATGATATCATTCATGTGATAATACGATGAACCTCTTCAGACTCTAATATAACCTTAGATACAATCAGTGTAAACAGACACTCACAGACTGTCACTCATCCATGGAGTTACTCACACACCTAGTCAGTCATGCAAAGAATCAATCACACCTCCATTTCCTCAACTATACAGTTATACAAACTTTACTTATTCAAACATATACTAACACATATTTACTCTCTTATACAATCCCTGATACAAGTTCACAATGATCCATACAGCCACTCTCACATTCACTGGCTCTTATGCACAGTTATTTATATATGTCAACTCTCACATGTACTGTGTTTTACATATGTACTTACTTTGACATGTAGCACTGAGATATCCATTCACTCACCAATACACTCATGCACACAGTCAACCGCCCATACAGCTGTTTCCACATGCACTTTTGAAACCATACATCTAGTGAATCAACTGCTCACACATCTATGCACAGAGTCATACACCTCCCAGCCACCCACACACACACTCAGTCTCCCATACAAATACTTGGGCAACCAATCAATAACCCATATAGTTACTCATATAGCTACTTATCAACACATGCAACAGTTTACAGAACAACAGACATAATGATGCACAAATTAAGACAGTTTAGTCACTAACCCATGCACTCAGTGAGACACATTTAATCACTCACTCATACAGTCAGTCATGCACCTACTAAATCCTTCATCCAGACACTTATACATCCACTCATTCTTCAATATGTAAGACATATTTTAACTTTACAGAAACATACAGTCACTGGATGTTGTCATCAGTGATGTCATTTGAGATGTCATCAGTGATGTCATCAGTGATGTCACTGACCATGTCATGAATGATGTAATATGTGACATCATCAGCAGTGGATTGCGGGTGCGCGATATATAGTTAGTGCAACTAACTATATATGGAATTTCAATGGTTTTGTGTGAGTAAAATAAGGTTTTGTAAATGCGAATTCCTAACTATATATGGTCTATAACCTATGGTTTTTTCAGTGAATTTTCAAGGTTTTGTAAATGCTAATTCCTAACTATATATGGTCTATAACCTATGGTTTTTTCAGTGAATTTTCAAGGTTTTGTAAATGCTAATTCCTAACTATATATGGTCTATAGCCTATGGTTTTTTCAGTGAATATATATATATACATACATATATAAACATATATCATCTGTATATCTATATAAATACAAACATAAATGCATGCATACATATACTTATATGCATTTTAGGGTTGTTAGGGCGTTTTCGTGTGTATTATGTTGCTTTTTTAGGGCTTTTGGGTCAATTAAGTAGGGTTCCCGGAGCCTAGGGCTGAGGGGCCGGTTCAGTTTCGTGCGTATTGGTGTTGGCAAGGTTTTGAGGGATTTTGGCGGTTTTTGGTCGAGATTTGGCCGTTTTATGGCTTTTTTTTGTGTTTGCGGGGGGCGCGTATTCGGGTTGAAATTCGTCCCCGTTCCAGTGGATGGATTGGGCTGATTTTTGGTGAGATGTTAGGGAATCGCTGGAACTAGTGTCCAGCCAAGTTTGAAGCGGATCGGAGCAGTGGAAGTGCTTTAAAGAGCAATTTTTGTGCTGAGTAGCAAATTGCCATGTTATTCAATGTGAGTTTTTGGTGCGCATGAAGAAGGTGAATTTGGGGTGTTCCAGTTGCGCTAGAGGGACGGGGCTTGGGTGAGCTGTAGGGAGAGTGGATCGACAGGTGTGCCGAATTTTTGGGGATTTGTTGGCCGAAGGGAAGGGTGTGCTTGGGCAAAGTCGATTTGGTGAAAACGGTGCGTTATTTACATGAAAGTTGAAAAAACACTAATAAAAGCAAAGCTAAAAAGCCACCTCATTACAAACAGAATGGCTTTAACTTAAACGAGGGCGAGATCTATTGCATTTTCAATGCTTGTTTACTTTGGTTCCATCAAGAAGGCATTCAGATGTGTCACACATTTGCCATAAATTCTGAATGTTAGCACTCTAGTTGCACATTAGATCACTGTAGTAAAGCTACTGCTCACCAGGGACGTCTGCTGCTGGTATTCAAAGTGCATGTTTCAGTCTGCATGTCAGAATTTTTTTAATGAAATAGAAGAGGATTTGAGAAGTCACTCAAAATGATCCCTAATTTTTCTTTCTGAAGCACTAATCATACTTTCTATGGCAAAATTAACCCCCTCATGTTGTTCCTTTTTAAATTGAGTGTTTTCAGACTTACCACTTCATTCCAATCAAGATGGCTTCTGGTGTGCCATACTTTTGTCATAAGTAAGACTGTTAGCGCTCTAGTTGTTCTTTAGAACACTCTGGGACATTCTGTCATTGGGCTATACTTGGGGTACATCTGGGTGATATTTGGGCTACATTTAGGCTCTTTTGTCTCTGGTGGCCATCTTGGGAGACTATGTCAGAATTTTTTAATGAAATTGAAGAGGGTTTGAGAAGTCACTCAAAATGTGCCCTAATTTTTCTTTCTGCAGCACTAATCATAATTCATATGGCAAAATATACCCCCTCATTTTGTTCCTTTTTAAATTAAATGTTTTAAGAGTTACCACTTTATTCCAATCAAGATGGCTTCAGGTGTGCCATACCTTTGTAATAAGTAGGACTGTTAGCGCTCTAGTTGTTCTTTAGAACACTCTGGGACATTCTGTCATTGGGCTATACTTGGGCTACATCTGGGTGATATTTGGGCTACATTTGGGCTCTTTTGTCTCTGGTGGCCATTTTGGGAGACTGCATGTCAGAATTTTTTAATGAAATAGAAGAGGATTTGAAAAGTCACTCAAAATGTGCCATAATTTTTCTTTCTGCAGCACTAATAATACCTTCTATTGCATAATATACCCCCTCATTTTGTTCCTTTTTAAATTAAATGTCTTAAGAGTTACCACTTTATTCCCATCACGATGGCTCCAGGTGTGCTATACCTTTGTAATAAGTAGGACTGTTAGCGCTCTAGTTGTTCTTTAGAACACTCTGGGACATTCTGTCATTGGGCTATACTTGGGCTACATCTGGGTGATATTTGGGCTACATTTGGGCTCTTTTGTCTCTGGTGGCCATTTTGGGAGACTGCATGTCACTGCATGTCAAAATGTTTTAATGAAATAGAAAAGGATTTGAGAAGTCACTCAAAATGTGCCCTAATTTTTCATTCTGCAGCACTAATCATACTTTCTATGGCAAAATATACCCCCTCATGTTGTTTCTTTTTAAATTAAATGTTTTAAGAGTTACCACTTTATTCCAATCAAGATGGCTTCAGGTGTGCCATACCTTTGTAATAAGTAGGACTGTTAGCGCTCTAGTTGTTCTTTAGAACACTCTGGGACATTCTGTCATTGGGCTATACTTGGGCTACATCTGGGTGATATTTGGGCTACATTTGGGCTCTTTTGTTTCTGGTGGCCATTTTGGGAGACTGCATGTCAGAATGTTTTAATGAAATAGAAAAGGATTTGAGAAGTCACTCAAAATGTGCCCTAATTTTTCATTCTGCAGCACTAATCATACTTTCTATGGCAAAATATACCCCCTCATGTTGTTTCTTTTTAAATTAAATGTTTTAAGAGTTACCACTTTATTCCAATCAAGATGGCTTCAGGTGTGCCATACCTTTGTAATAAGTAGGACTGTTAGCGCTCTAGTTGTTCTTTAGAACACTCTAGGAGGCTGCAGTAGAACACAAAGGATTCAACTGACAGTCTCTGTCCTTGTTGGATGTACATGTTTTACTGAGAATGTCAGACTTCATTTTCACATGACTGAGAAAGATAATGTGAATTTACAGAAAATATGCTTTCAGTTTAGCTTATAGATCCCCTTCCAAACCACTGTGGGAAAATCATGAGATATTAGTTTTCTTTCAAACAATATTCATGATATCACAGCAGAAGGTTTTTTCACATGGTAAAATCACCTTAGAACCCACCACAATTCCTAAAACGAGTATGGTACCATCAACAAATGATTTATAATGTAACTAAAGTCCTAAAACCCTCTATTAACTACAATGCTTTTTAATGAGGTGCTATAATGTATATTGGTCCCAAGATGGCTGCCAACACTTCTTGGATGAAGTGCTGACAGCCAATCAGATCAGATGTGTGGTTAGGCTCCGCCCAGATATATATCTTTTTTTGAACCTAAATTACTCAAAATCCACTGGAGCACATATATTGAGACCTAGCAAAGGCACATCGGGCTAACAGTCCCTACAATTTTGCCAAGTTTCGTGCAAATCCATTCAGCCGTTCGAGCTAAAAGTGAGGCCAACCGCCCTATGGAAATTAACATGGGAAAAACGCGTTTTGGGACCCCCCTTTTTTCTCGGCCCCCCCTTGATGAAACCCCCCCAAATTGTCAGGGGCTGCTCAGAAACAAAATGTTCCATTTTCCTGAAAATTTCAGCCAATTCCGTCCACAAACGCCAAAGTTATTAGACATAGAATTTTCAAAAATCCCATAGAGAAAAAATCCTAACTATATATACCTACTGGCGACCGCCAGTAGGTAATATATATATATATATATATATATATATATATATATATATATATATATATATATGTGCATGTATGAGGTAGTTAGCGCCATAGAGAGACTGGCGTTGGGGAAGGCCACGGGACTCGACAGATTGCCCGGCGATCTGTTTAGATACCATCCAGAGATCTGGGGCCCATACCTCCTAATCCAATACAAAAAAACGATGATTGAAAATAAAAAAACAATGAAATACAATGATTCTTTTGGCAGCCTAATGAAGAAACTCCAAGATAACAACAGGGTAGTCATTAGGCAATCGGATAAAGGGGGCAACATTGTCCTCTGGCCAATGCATCTCTATTTGGAGGAAGCGTTGAAACAACTAAATGACAGGCAATGTTACAGCAGAAGTGACTGGCAGACAGCCAAGTTGCCATGGGAAAAGTTCAATACCAAACTATATTCATGGAGAGGTCAAGGACTCTTGAGTGGAGATGAATTGAAATTTTTAAAAACCAATCATCCGATAATCCCGGTGTTCTATCTAATTCCAAAGATCCACAAGGATAGCAGTAAACCACCGGGTAGGCCCATTATATCGGCCCGGGGTGGGACTTTTGAGAACGTGTCCCGCTACATTGATCATTTCCTTCAAGACTTTGTAAAATCCTTGCCATCCTACATAAAAGACACTATGGACTTCCTGCAGAAAATTAGAACAATAGTGTGGAAAACTGAATATCTTTTAATCACACTAGATGTGACTGCTCTCTATACTAGTATTAATCATGCAGATGGTTTAAGGGCAGTTACATATTTTCTGAACAAGAGACCAGTTTGTATGGTGGAGCACAACAAAATGCTGATGGAGATGTTGGAAATGTGTTTAAAGAACAATTATTTTCTTTTCCAAAACCAAGTGTTCCAACAGTTGAGAGGAGTGGCAATGGGGGCCTGCTTCTCCCCCAGTTACTCGTGTTTACACATGGGGCTGTGGGAGGAGCAGGTCCTGGGTGTCGCCTTCGCAGAGGTCATGTCCAGCAAAGTGGTGTCATGGTACAGATTCATAGATGACCTCTTTATAATATGGAAGGGGTCGTCTAGAGAAGCTGAACAATTTATTGTGGATATCAACAACAATGAACTGAATCTCAATTTTACAGGTACAATCAGTGACAACAGGGTCAATTTTTTGGACGTAGAAGTATACGCAGAAGGAGGTATACTGCAGACCAAATTGCACCGCAAGGAAACTGCGGGCAACACGGTCCTCCACGCGTCCAGCCAGCACCCCAATCATCTTATCCGAAGCATCCCCTATGGGGAGATGCTGAGGATCAGAAGAATCTGTAGTACAGATGATGCCTGTTTAATAGCACAAAATGACAGCAAAACAAGGTTCCTAGAAAGGGGCTATGCAGAGAGCTTGGTGCAAAAGGCAATGCTAAGGGCAAATAAAGTCAATATCTGTCTCAGCGTAGAAGACATTACGGAGGTAAAAAACACAGCGACAAGCAGTGCTGGTAACCAGCCTAGACTCATTACTGAGTACAGTCGCCAACATAGACAATTACAAAAGATTATCAGAAGGAACTGGCCTATAATCACAGGGGATCCTGTGATAGGCAAAACGTTGGCGAATTACCCAGCAATAACCTACAGTCGTGCCAGATCCATGAATGATATGCTGGTGAAAAGTAGCCCGGAAGTAGCAAACAGGGATAACTGGCTCAAGAAAAGTAAAGGTTTCTTAAAGTGCGCCGTGTGCAAGGCATGCACCATAGGGAAAAACAAAACATCTTACATGTCCCCATTTAGTGAGGCCCCGATCTCAATTACTAAAAAAATGACATGTAAATCAGAATATGTCATTTATGTGTTGGAATGCAGCTGTGGGCTATGCTATGTGGGTAGCACAAAGCTACAAGTACATAAGCGCATACTACAACACACGAGAGCGGTAAACAATAAAGATGAAGCGTACCCTGTGGCAAGACATGTCAACTTGTGCCACGGAGGCGACTTGAACTGCCTCAAGTATTATACAATAGATATGGTGCTGCCACTCCGCAGAGGGGGGAACAGGGAAGCACATCTGAGATTACTTGAAACTAGATATATTCTTGAGCTTGACACCAAGACACCAAATGGCCTCAATGCGACGGAAGACCTGTACACATGTCTATAAACAAGAACTAAAAATGACATATGGTGTAGAGTTGTCCAAGTTCGTCCATGTCCATTAGAAATCTGAATAAGTAAGGTCATCAAACTAAAATAACAAGAACTGCTTTTTTTAAATTATAATTTAATTTGTCACTATGGGAAACCACACAATCTTTTCTTAAATATAATGGTACAGGATATTAATTGATCTCCCAGGCAGTGTAGTAGCAGTAATCCATAAGTCAACTAAGCCCACTTGGGCGTTGTATTACCTACTCTCCCTTTTGTACATAAGAAAATCCAGACCAAATAGATTTTAGATCAGCGAATATTTGCACACTAAAGGCAGATCATGTGACTATTACCTGTACTTTAAAATCACGAGGGGAAAATGACCATGTCATGTGATCAAGGGCTCCAGGGCCCAAAACGCGTCATGGCGGACGAGAGGTTGCACGAATAAAATGCGCACTAAATATACCTGGTTGGGTCCGGTTCGTTTTTTACTTCCAGTTTCCTGGTGTAGCAACGAAGTTCTTGGCATATATGTGTGTGTATATATATATATATATATATATATATATATATATATATATATATATGTGTATATGTATATATATATATAACAGAAAAAACCATAGGTTATAGACCATATATAGTTAGGAATTTGCATTTACAAAACCTTGAAAATTCAATGAAAAAACCATAGGTTATAGACCATATATAGTTAGGGATTAGCATTTAAAAAACCTTATTTTATTTGCACAAAACCATTGAAATTCCATATATAGTTAGTTGCACTAACTATATATCGCGGACCCGCAATCCACTGCTAATGATGTCACATATTACATCATTCATGACATGGTCAGTGACATCACTGATGACATCACTGATGACATCTCAAATGACATCACTGATGACATCACTGATGACATCTCAAATGACATCACTGATGACATCACTGATGACAACACCCAGTGACTGTATGTTTCTGTAAAGTTAAAATATGTCTTACATATTGAAGAATGAGTGGATGTATAAGTGTCTGGATGAAGGATTTAGTAGGTGCATGACTGACTGTATGAGAGAATGATTAAATGTGTCTCACTGAGTGCATGGGTTAGTGATTAAAGTGTCTTAATTTGGCAATCATTATTTATGTTGTTCTGTAAACTGCTGCATGTTTAAATCAGTAGCTATATCAGAAACTATATGGGTTATTGAATGGTTGCCCAAGTATTTGTATGGGAGACTGAGTATGTGTGTAGGTGGCTGGGAGGTGTATAACTCTGTGCATAGATGTGTGAGCAGTTGATTCCCTAGGTGTATGGGTTCAAAAGTGCATGTAGAAACAGCTGTATGGACAGTTGACTGTGTGCATGAGTATATTGGTGAGTGAATGGATATCTCAGTGCTACATGTCAAAGTAAGTACATATGTAAAACACACTCCATGTGAGAGTTGACATATATAAATAACTGAACATAAGAGCCAGTGAATGTGAGAGTGGCTGTATGAATCATTGTGAACTTGTATCAAGGATTGTATAAGAGAGTAAATATGTGTTAGTATATGTTTGAATATGTAAGGTGTGTATAACTGTATAGTTGAGGAAATGGAGATGTGATTGATTCTTTGCATGACTGACTAGGTGTGTGAGTAACTCCATGGATGTGTGACAGTCTGTGAGTGCCTGTTTACACTGAGTGTATCTATGGTTATATTAGAGTCTGAAGATGTATTATCACATAAATGATATCATCAGTGATGTAATCAGTAATGTCAAATGAGATGTCAGTGATGTCATCAGTGATGTCATTTGAGATGTCATCAGTGATGTCATCAGTGATGTCATTTGAGATGTCATCAGTGATGTCATCAGTGATGTCACTGACCATGTCATGAATGATGTAATATGTGACATCATTAGCAGTGGATTGCGGGTCCGCAATATATAGTTAGTGCAACTAACTATATATGGAATTTCAATGGTTTTGTGCAAATAAAATAAGGTTTTTTAAATGCTAATCCCTAACTATATATGGTCTATAACCTATGGTTTTTTCATTGAATTTTCAAGGTTTTGTAAATGCAAATTCCTAACTATATATGCTCTATAACCTATGGTTTTTTCTGTGAATTTCATCGGTTTTTTAAAAGCTAATATCTATAGCTGTAAAATATATTCTTTATTAAGTGACGTATCACGTAGCCCGTGAGACGCCTCATGATGCATCGCATAACCGTGACGTATCGTCTCTGCAGCGCAAACCAAACCCAAAACGTAAGCGCGCCAGAACACGCTTAAAGATATATATATATTTTTTTAACCTTAATTAGACAAAATCCACACGTGCACAAACGTTCAAAAAACACAATATGTCGGACTCCCGTTACGCTGCCGGTTAACTGCCCGGTTAACGTACCAGGAAGCACCTTTACCGCGAAAAATCGCAATTTTTTTTTCTTTTGCCCCGCAGGGAACTTTAATAGCCCCCTCATCAATCCTAGGGGTTCAGGAGGGGTCTGCCTTACCCCTTTCATTCATTTACACCTTTTTTATTTTCCACCTCTTGTCTCTCGATCCCACAGAGAGACAAGATGGCGGCCGCTCCAGACTGTTTACAATGATAACAGCCAATCAGCTTCTCCTCAGACTCCCGTTACACTGCCGGTTAGCTTCCCGGTTAGCTGCCCGGTTCGCGTACCAAGACGCGTCTCTACGGCGAAAAAATCGGATTTTTTTTTTTTTGGGCCCCGCGTGGCTTTATAATATCCCCCTCATCAATCCTAGGGGGTCAGAAGGGGTCTACCTTGCCCTCTTTCCTTCATTTCCCCCTTTGTTTTGGCCTCCTCTTGTCTCTCGATCCTACCGAGGGACAAGATGGCGGCCGCTCCGGACTGTTTACAATGTTGACAGCCAATCAGCTACTCCTCAGACTCCCGTTACACTGCCGGTTAGCTTCCCGGTCAGCTGCCCGGTTAGCTGCCCGGTTCGCGTACCAAGACGCGTCTCTACGGCGAAAAAATCGGATTTTTTTTTTTTTTTTGGGCCCCGCGTGGCTCTATAATATCCCCCTCATCAATCCTAGGGGGTCAGAAGGGGTCTACCTTGCCCCCTTTCCTTCATTTCCCCGTTTGTTTTGGCCTCCTCTTGTCTCTCGATCCTACCGAGAGACAAGATGGCGGCCGCTCCGGACTGTTTAGAATGTTGACAGACACCGGAGAGCCAATCAGCTTCGCTTCGCAAAGTTCCGATACGCGAAAAGTTCGCGAACCGGAGCGCTGTTACAGATATATATCTTGTTTTAAACGTTAATTTCTCAAAATCCACTGAAGCACATATATTGAGACCTAGCAAAGGCACATCGGGCTAACAGTCCCTACAATTTTGCCAAGTTTCGTGGAAATCCATTCAGCCGTTCGGGCTAAAAGTGAGGCCAACCGCCCTATGGAAATTAACATGGGAAAAACGCGTTTTGGGACCCCCCTTTTTTCTCTGCCCCCCCTTGACGAACCCCCCCAAATTTTCAGGGGCTGCTCAGAAACAAAATGTGCCATTTTCCTGAAAATTTCAGCCAATTCCGTCCACAAACGCCAAAGTTATTAGACATAGAATTTTCAAAAGTTCCATAGAGAAAAAATCCTAACTATATATACCTACTGGCTATCGCCAGTAGGTAATATGTGTATATATATATATGTGTATATATATATATATGTGTATATGTATATATATATATATGTGTATATGTATATATATATATATATATATATATGTGTGTATATGTATATATATATGTGTGTATATGTATATATATATATGTGTGTATATGTATATATATATATGTGTGTATATGTATATATATATATGTGTGTATATGTATATATATATATGTGTATATGTATATATATATGTGTGTGTATATGTATATATATATATGTGTGTGTATATATATGTGTGTGTATATATATGTGTGTGTATATGTATATATATATGTGTGTATATGTATATATACATGTGTGTATATGTATATATACATGTGTGTATATGTATATATACATGTGTGTATATGTATATATACATATTATTATTATTATTATTATTATTATTGCATTTATTGAGCGCACAGCTACCCGGAGGTTTCCCGGCGCTTGCCTTGGGAACCCGTCCTGGCTTGTCCCTGTGAGATAGCCCCTACAGGGCATCCCCAAGGTGAAAGCCAGGCATCCCGCCGCAGGGGGCCGTTGTGGAGATTAAGCAAGCTTAATGCCCAGAGTTGCAGAGTGAGAACCCATGATTAGAGCTGGCACCGAAGCGAGAATTATCGAGTCCGTGGACATTTGAGCTCAAGACCCTGCCGCGTCAGGAATTGAACCCTGGTCCCGGGTCTGACCTCAGCTTCCGGGTCTGCCTGCTCTACACCGTGAGCCACACTTCTCCACATATATGTGTGTATATGTATATATATTGTGTGTATATGTATATATGTATATATAAATATATATGTACATATATATGTATATATATATATATGTGCATGTATGAGGTAGTTAGCGCCATAGAGAGACTGGCGTTGGGGAAGGCCCCGGGACTCGACAGATTGCCCGGCGATCTGTTTAGATACCATCCAGAGATCTAGGGCCCGTACCTCCTAATCCTTTTTAATTCCATCCTGCGAGGCATGGAGATCCCCTGCACTTGGCTGGGGGCAGAGATAGTACCAATTTTCAAAAAGGGCTCTCCTCTGCTCCCAGCCAACTACAGGCCGATCAGCCTCATAGATGTACCCCAAAAACTATGTTCTTGCCTTCTCCTGGACCACCTTCTAGACTGGATGGAGACTGGATGGAGGATAAAGCGATTCTCAGTCCCCTTCAGGCGGGCTTCAGGAACAACACTTCCACCATGGATCAGATTTTCCGCCTCGTTCTCCTCTACTGGAAAACAGTGAGGATCGAGGGGGGGAGTCTGTACATGGTGTTTGTGGACCTGAGGTCCGCATTCGACTTGGTTCCCCGTAAGAAACTATGGGAGGTCCTAAAAGAGCTGGGTGTTCCTTCTCAACTACTGCATGCTATAATTAGGCTCCATGAAGGCAATTTTGCTCAGGTTAGGTGTGGGAGGGATGGAGCGCTGTCCTCCAGGTTCCCAGTTCTCAGAGGGGTAAGACAGGGTTGCGTTCTTGCGCCGACCCTGTTTTGCCTCTTTGGTAACAGTGTCATATTCCTTCTTGACAATGTTAGGGACAATGACGCACCCCTGTTGGCAGGCAGGAGGGTACCGGCTATCATGTTTGCCGATGATACCCTCCTGCTTTCCAAATCCCCGACGGGGATCCAACGGATATTAGATGGGTTTGGCGTTTTCTGCAGGCAACATGGTCTGGAGATTAATACAGAAAAAACCAAATTCATGATATTTAATACCTCCTTCACAACTAGGCCTAATCCAACACTGGGTTCTGCAAGGCTGGAAAGGGTAAAAACGTTCCAGTATCTGGGGGTAACTCTACACGAGAACTTATCATGGGGCCCTCAGATAGCCAGATCCCAGTTAAAACTGTCCCAATTGTCGTGCGCAATCCTGAAGGTCGCAAATACATCAACCTTTAAACCCATTAGTCCAGCTGTGGAGATGTATAAAACCCAAGCAAAAGCGGCTGCATCCTATGGTAGTGATTTGTGGGGTCACAAAGCTGGGACAGAACTAGTCAGAGTAGGAAACAACTTCCTCAGACGTCTTCTGCTTCTTCCCCAAGGCACACCCTTGCTACCACTAAGACTAGATCTGGGGCTCCCCTCAATAGGGGACGAATTGGAACTAAAACCGCTGAGGTTCTGGCACAGGCTCTGGTCCACTGGCGAACTTGCACATTACAGGGAAGACATTAAGCATGTTATGAAGCTTAACCAGCGTGACAGAATCCCATGGTTGGCCTTTATCAAGAGAGAACTACATAGTCTGGGACTCCCTGAGTTATGGGAGGTTCCTGAAATAGGCTGTCAAAGGGTCTCTCGCAAAAGGCTGGTTGAAATATTCAAGGAAAAAAGTCTAGTCTCTCTTGTGTGTGCACCCAAAAGCGGCACCCTGACTGAACAATTCCTGGATTCCAAAAATTCTTATCATTTTGAAGGTTTTATGGACATCATATTTCCTATTTTAGCAAGGAAACTGTTCATTCAATGGAGGCTAGGCACCCTGCCCCTGAAAACTTTCACTTGCAAATGGACAATGCGGGATGAAAAAATCTGTCCTGGGTGCAATAACTACGATGAGGAAGAAATTCACGTTTTGTTCTTTTGTCCGGCCTACACTAGACCGAGGAAATACTGGCTAGTGCCTCTGTGTAGGAACTTGGGCATAAGAAATTATTTACATTCATATAGAATACTGAAGACAAGTACCCTGCCCCACATAGTCTTTGCAGTTGCCAAGTTTATAATGGCTATGTGGCAGATAAGGGGAAAAATATCAAAAGACTGAATACTGATATGAATTGTAATGAAATTGCTACTCATGTCCAGATTTTTGCACGTCATCAGCAGTGCATTGCAGGCGCGCATGTTATAGTGAGTCCAACTAACTATAACGTGGGAATTTCAATTGTTTTATGTCAGTAAAATTTCCAGCTAACTATAACTGGTGTCAAACCTATGGTTTTTTCAGTGAATTTCATAGGTTTTTTAAATGCTAATTCCTAACTATAACTGGTGTGAAACCTATGGTTTTTTCAGTGAATTTCATAGGTTTTTTAAATGCTAATTCCTAACTATATAAGGCCTGAAACCTATGTTTTTTTCAGTGAATTTCAAAGGTTTTTTTTAATGCTAATTCCTAACTATATAAGACCTGAAAGCCCACCAGGAATCTCCAGTATGCGCCAGGGGGCTGCATTGCAGAGGTGTAATGAGGCTATGCCCCTTGTTACACCTCTCTGCAACGCAGCCCCGTGCGTGTTTGAAGAGGGGGAACTAATTCCCCTTGCATACTAGGGGTCCCTGGGGGCCAACTAGCCCACCAGGAGCCTCCAGTATGCGCCAGGGGGCTGCATTGCAGAGAGGTGTAATGAGGCCACACCCTTTTTTACACCTCTCTGCAATGCAGCCCCGTGCGTGTTTGAAGAGGGGGAACTAATTCCCCTTGCATACTAGGGGTCCCTGGGGGCCAACTAGCCCACCTGGAACCTTCAGTATGCGCCAGGGGGCTGCATTGCACAGAGGTGTAATGAGGCTATGCTCCTTTTTACACCTCTCTGCAACGCAGGCCACTGGCGCGTTTGCAGAGGGGGGACTAATTCACCTTGCATACTGGGGGTCCCTGGGTCATATCTGCCCAAACACTGATATTCCGAACGATTGAAAATGACTTTTCTTGAGAAACATTTGGATTTGGATTATCATGTCCTATACTTTGGAATTTTTGAAAGACTGACTTTGAGGATGCTATAAATTACTCAAGTCTGCCCGAATTGTGTGGGTAAAATTGATACCTAGTCACTTTGAATAAGAATGTACTTACGTCTCGTCTAATATTTGGAAGAAATATCTGGTTATATGACAACAGGATACCGACATAACTTGAAGGAAATAAGAACGCCCTGAAGAAGTTCTGTTGTACAGAACGAAACGTTTCGGCTGGCTGTGGTACATAAACTTAAGGAAAATAAAAGCATTTGAATATACACCAAGATTCAGCGCTTCAATAAGGACTCTAAGTGATATGATTTGATTGGACTTATTGTGCAAGTGGTGCTGTGCCGAACTTTGGAATATTCTCCACTACTCTCTCCTACTCCACTACTCTCAAATACTCACTCTCTACTACTCATTCTCTACTACTCTCTACTACTCTCTCTCTACTACTCACTACCTACTACTCACTATCTACTACTCTCTACTACTCACTCTCTACTACTCTCTCTCTACTACTCACTCTCTACTACTCTCTACAACTCACTCTCTACTTCTCACTCTCTACTACTCTCTACTACTCACTCTCTACTACTCACTCTCTACTACTCTCTCTCTACTACTCACTCTCTACTACTCACTCTACTACTCACTCTCTACTACTCTCTACTATTCTCTACTATTCTCTCTCTCTGCTACTCACTCTCTACTACTCTCTACTACTCACTCTCTACTACTCACTCTCTACTACTCTCTACTACTTACACTTTACTACTCTCTACCACTTACTCTCTACTGCTCTCTACTACTCACTCTACTACATACTCTCTACTCACTCTCTACTACTCACTCTCTACTACTCACTCTACTATTCACTCTACTACTCTCCACTACTCACTCTCTGCTACTCTCTCTACTGCTCTCTACTATTCTCTACTATTCTCTACTACTCACTCTCTACTCTCTATTACTCACTCTCCACTCTCTACCTCTCTCTACTTCTCTCTCTACTAGTCTCTACCTCTCTACCGCTACCTCTCTACCTCTACCTCTACACCTCTACCTCTCTACCTCTCTCTACACGCACACATATACACATATATATATGCATATATATGCATATGCATTTATATATATGTATATGTATGTATATATATATATACATACATATATAAACATATATCTGTATATCTATATAAATACAAATATAAATGCATGCATACATATACATATATGCATACAGATGCATGTTATTTACATGAAAGTTTAAAAAACACTAATAAAAGCAAAGCTAAAAAGCCACCTCATTACAAACAGAATGGCTTTAACTTAAACGAGGGTGAGATCTATTGCATTTTCAATGCTAGTTTACTTTGGTTCCATCAAGAAGGCATTCAGATGTGTCACACATTTGCCATAAATTCTGAATGTTAGCACTCTAGTTGCTCATTAGATCACTGTAGTAAAGCTACTGCT
>NC_141695.1:330364669-330367169 GCF_964263255.1 Lissotriton vulgaris | reverse complement strand
TGTTACCAATTGTTGCTTTTTTTATCATTCTTTTATTTCCCCTTCTATATATTGTTTTCTCATTTTTTCAATGTCGGATAACCATTACAATTATTTTATTTTTGAACAATTTTCTATATTATGTACCGTTACTTTTCTATGGATCATGTCGCACATGTAAGTTGTAACTGACAATACCAGAATTTAATTGTATCCCTTGAATACCAGATAATTATATTTGATCAAATCTATAAATAATGTTTAAAAAAACAATCATTCTAAGATATTTACAAATATTAAAATCATTTGTACCCCAATTATTCATGAAATATATATATACATTATTTACAACATAAAACACCTTGTTATTCCGCGTTCATATCTGATAGCTTGAATTATGTGTTTTCTACGATATATCCAAAAATCTAACTAGTTGTCTTCTCACTATCTCAGAACCTATTCTCTTCTTGTATATCTAGGCCAGACACGTATATAAATCTTCCGTTTGGTTCAAACCGTTCGGATGTTTTGAATCTAACAATAAAATGTATCTAGTCTCCAGCTTCCTTAATTTATTGAAATTGAAATTGAAATTGAAAGGCTCTTATATAGCGCATGGCTACTCGGAAGCATCCCACGATCACCTCCTCGTCTGTTCGGGGGGATTGCATCTATAAGGTAATAAGTCAAACCTTTATTGTGTGACCCGTGGAATGTCTTAAAATGTCGGGCCACCGGGTAGGTATTATCTGTGTTTGTTATGGCTCGAAGGTGCTGAAGTATTCGAACATGTGCTTGTAGTTTGGTTGAACCCACGTAGTTTAACCCACATGGGCAAGTTAGCACATATACAGAAAATTCTGTTTTACAATTTAACATTTTATTTATAATATATGGTTTAGTCTTGAAGGGACTGAGATATGTTTTTGTATTCGTACCATGTGTACAAGCTTTGCATGTGGGACTTTTTTTAAATCCTTTGAAGTTCTGGTACCACACTGGTTTGCCAATAATTTCTGGATCTTATACAACTAAACAGTCTCTCATTGAAGGACCTCTACTATATGTAATGGACACCCTCTGGGGAAGCAGGGGTCCTAATATTGGGTCACTTAACAGTATAGGCCATTCATCCTGAATGATTTTATATATAGCCTTGTGCTGTTTACTGTATCCTATGATCAAACGAAAAATTTTCTCCTCCTTGTTTGCCTGGCTTACCTGTTGTTCTTTATCTTTTTTGCTGACCAATAGAGTTTCCCTGGTTACTGTCATTGTTTTGGCAATGGCCCTGTCTATAGTTTGTTTGGAATACCCTCTGGCTAGGAACCGTTGTTTACTCTGTTTTTGGGCTTGTTGTAAATCCTCGTGTGTGCTACATACCCTCTTTATCCTGAGCATTTCCCCATAGGGAATGCTGTTCACTAGGTGGTATGGGTGTGAACTTGAGGCATGTAACAGGGAGTTTCCAGCAGTTTTTTTGCAGTGTAATGTCGTTTGTAAAGTGTTGTTATCTATATACACTTCTGTATCTAGAAAACTCACCCTTGAATTACTTATGTCTGCAGTAAATCTTAAATTGAGATCATTATTGTTCAATTCACACACGAAATTTTCAGCTTCCCCACTTGTTTAATGCCAGATTACAAACAGATCGTCTATAAATCTCAACCAAACTTTTACTTTAGTTGACATTGTATCACCATGTGTGCCTCCAAGGACCAGCTTCTCCCATTTGCCCATATGTAGGCATGAATAGCTCGGGGAGAAGCTGGCCCCCATAGCAACTCCCTGTATTTGGCAGTACAAAAGATGATTAAACATGAATATGTTGTTATGTAAGCAAAATCTTATCATTGCCACAAGCATCTCACTGTGTTGTTGAAAAATAGGTTCTCTCTCTTTGAGAAAATATTCCACAGCTTGGATGCCATCATCATGTTTTATGCTGGTATACAGTGATGATACATCTATTGCCATAATAATGTATTCCGGGTCCCACTGAAAGTTCTTTACTTTATTTAGAAAGTCACTTGTATCCCTAACATAGGATGCTAATGATTTTACATAGTCTTGGAGGAAAAAATCCACATAAACTGATATTTTTTCTAAGATGCTATTCCTGGCACTGATAATAGGACGCCCTGGTGGTTT
Source organism: Lissotriton vulgaris (assembly GCF_964263255.1). NCBI lineage: Eukaryota > Metazoa > Chordata > Amphibia > Caudata > Salamandridae > Lissotriton > Lissotriton vulgaris. The sequence continues at coordinate 330,365,036 of NC_141695.1, read as the reverse complement.
CTTGCTGTCCTTATGTATCTTGGGTATAAAGTATATTGTGGGTACAGTAGGATTTTCGTTTTTTAAATACTTGTACTCATTCTCACTTAAGAGTTTTTTGTTGCGCCAACTTGATAGTTTTTTGTAGTAGGCTTGATACATTTCTTTTAGTTTGCCAGCATCTGTTCGTGGATAACATTGTCTATCATTTAATTGGCTCATGGCCTCCTTCATATATTCGTCATGCGGCCATAGCACTATATTTCCTCCTTTATCACTGTTGCGGATTATGACTTCCTTATTGTTGGTCAATTTTTTCATTCGTTGAAAATACATATGGTCTTGATTACGATGTTTTTGAATAAATGTACTGGTTCCAATTTTTTTA
>NC_141695.1:330159669-330357169 GCF_964263255.1 Lissotriton vulgaris | reverse complement strand
ACGACGTTGTTTTTTAAAATTCATGGTACATGTTCACTTTAGTTTTGTTAAATTGCTTTCTGCCTCGTGTGTTTTTTAAAACGCCATTATGCATACCTCGAATGAGAAATAACATGCGTTTTAGTAAAAGCTTTTACTGCGGCGGTATAGTTGCTACTTGGGTTGATAGAATGATTTGTAGCCTTTTAAAGTTTAGGATAAAAATAAACTTTCTTCGTTTTCGTTCTTTGTTCAAAAGTCCTTCTTCTAGCATGTTGGGAAATTGACTATCCTTGATCCTTCTATTCTGCGAGAGCCATTAAATCTACAAATAGACAGCCGAAATTAAAACACATAAAACTATAACCATCATTACATGGACTGTATTAAATGATGACTTGGGATTCCGAATATTTTACATGAAAGAATGTTATGTTCTCATTATCAAAAGGGGTAAGTAGATAGTGTTACTCCGAGGTCTTGAATACATATGAAATGGAATGGCTGGCATGTTGCTCAGAGCTCGCCTCTCACTTTGAGCCAACCCCCATCTCCCAGTGACTGTCAGCTAGGAACATTAAACTGCTGCATGCGACCTGTCAGCTGACGCCAGCTTGCTTGGTGATGCAGTATGAAAAGTTTTCCTCTAAAACATTTCATTCTTGAAGGTACACTCTCTCACTCACACACACACACACACCCTCTCTCACACACACACACACACACACACGCACACACACACACGCGGAGAGAGGGTGGAGTCTGCGTATATAGAACTGGGAAGCGCTGCAGGGAAAGCGATGTACGTGATTATATCACCGCTCCTGGCACGAGGTTCTTATGGTGTGTGAACTTACCCTCCAACTTCACCGCCGTGTGAGAGTGCATCAACATTGCCATTAGAAGCACCGCCAGCAGCCCGGGAACCTCGGGACGCCGTTGCCTGCTCCACCTACGTCACCTCCCTGCCGCGCTGTGGTTGGCTCAAAGTTTCAGCCATTCCCGCCGCGTCATCAGAGGGCTGGGCCGGGATTGGCTGCAGCTCTCCAGGACTTCAGTGACATCAGCCTCTCCTCCAGAGATTAGTGCAGTGCAGGCGTTCTGCTTGTTTTTGTTTAGTTTCTTTAATTGAAGAAAATGCCAACATTTTTACTTTTGGGCAACTGTCTTAGTACATGGCGAGGAAGCCTGCTTTCTTTTGTTGTTTTATTTCCTCTTTCGTCTTGCCTGCATCGGTGGAGGAGGGGGAGGAAGTTCTCGGAGGAGGGCGTGATAAAGGGTTCAAATAACCGATCAATGCTACCGAACGTTCCGTGATTCTTGGCCACCCTCTTAATCTCCTGTAACCCCCACCCTCATCCCCCAAAAGAAATCAACCCAACCTTGTGTACTGTAACCGCCAGGGTCCCAGTGTGAGGCGCTTTGAGTTTGCACTATAGAAATATAAACAATAACTCGTGACCATCTGGCCCTGGCGCTAGCACTGCACAGCAGGCATCTCTCACTGTCTTAAAGGTCCGTGTGAGTAGCTTGCTGAGCTCTACTTCATACATCGCTTTCCGGCCTCTCATCTGCCAGGCACTATTTAGTGCTGAGCAGCCTGCGCCTGCCACTTGCAGCTACACAAGGGTACACGCATAGGATAAGAAGCCACAAACAAACCTCGGGCTGTTAGCGTGGCGGCCTTCACAGCTTGAATGAACATGCTGCAGCTGTATGCAGACCGGACAGTTTAGGAAGTAAGATTGTAAGGCAAGGGAAAACACAAAGTCAGAATTTAATACCATAGTGCTTGGCGTTTTCTATTATTACTTCCCAAAGATACCTTTTTAGTAGCCTTATCATAACAGATTGAGGAAAATAAATACGCTTTTCAACCCATGGTCTGCAGTTTACTTGCAGTCTTTGATGCCTGTTCACTGCTCACTTTATGAACTGCAAGTAATAACAAGCATTTTTTAATTATAGTCTGTCACCAATATTTTCCTAAACCGCTTTGCTCTGCCTGCTGTTGGACACTGTTTCCTGCAATGCTTTTTAGTAGCTTCGAAACACGAGCTGTTTGGTTCTTTTTGACTTCCTCTGAAATGTTCTATGTAAGAACGACTTCAGATACATGCCCTTGTTTACAAGCATGTGCCAGGATTTAAAATCGTGTCTGAAATGGTATGCACCCGCTGCCTAGAAGTTGATTCCTTGGGTAGAGCGCTTTTTTTGGTGCTGTAAAATACAGGCGAGTCTTGCCCCTGGTATTTTCACAGAAGACATCCCATGCCGCTTTTGTAAAAAACAAAAAAACACCTTCGTGTTAGCATTATAGTTTATTAGCTGTATTTTGAATCAAATGTGCTCAAACGCATTCCTTCGCCCCGCCGTAGAACTGTCTCCCAGTTTAAATGTATAAACTCATTCACACACATGCACTAATCACAGGAATTTAAATGTAATCAATAACACCTGATCCTCCTTTGGACATGCACCGTTGTTGTTTGCTACTTACATTGGAAAACACCTCTCTAGCTTTATGGGAACGGATAACATATTTTCCTTCTAGAATTTTCAGTTTTGTCAGCTCTGCTAGTTTCAGTAGTGCAGTAACTATATACTGGCATATAACATTTTAAAATGGAATTGCAATACAGTTCAAGGTGTTTTTCTTGGGAGTTGCTTCGAGTACGTTTTTGAATGCAAATGTGTTTGCCAAAATCTTCATATGCTTAGATCAAATTGAGTATTTGTTGTACTGTAACCTTCTTAAGTTACCACTCAATGCCACAGCACCACTCAACGCCACAGCACCACTCAACGCCACAGCACCACTCAGCGCCACAGCACCACTCAGCGCAACAGAATGCCACAGCACCCCACAACGCCACCGCACCACTCAACGCCACAGTACCACTCACCCCCACAGCACCACTCAACCCCACAGCACCACTCAATGCCACAGCACCACTCAATGCCACAGCACCACTCAACGCCACAGCACCACTCAACGCCACAGCACCGCTCAACGCCACAGCACCACTCAACGCCACAGCATCACTCAACGCCACAGCATCACTCAACGCCACAGCACCACTCAACGCCACAGCACCACCCAACGCCACAGCATCACTCAACGCCACAGCATCACTCAATGCCACAGCACCACTCAATGCCACAGCACCACTCAACCCCACAGCATCACTCAACGACACAGCACCACTCAACGACACAGCACCACTCAACACCACAGCACCCCTCAACGCCACAGCACCCCTCAATGCCACAGCATCACTCAATGCCACAGCATCACTCAATGCCACAGCATCACTCAATGCCACAGCATTACTCAGCACCACTGAAGGCCACAGCATCACTCTGAACAACCATTCAACAACAACTGGTTCTAATATGTTCTCTCAATGTTTTAAACTTTATTACAAATGTCACAAAAAGATGTTAATATTTCACTTCTGTTCTTGGATTTTCATCACAATAAAATACACTGAGCATAATCTTCCCAAAAGTTATTTACAAAAGTTTAAGCTATTGCCATTATAAATTACAATAACTTTTATTTAAGTACTAATTATTTAAAAAAATAAAAGCCATTGTTATTTGTAATTTTAATACAGATAAGTCATGTAAATACAACACATATTGCATTACAAATGCTATAGGTGTCACGTTTGCAAAAGTTAAAACTATTGCCATTGTAAATGACAAAGCTATTAATTTCGCTATTTTCAAAACCAACACATAAATAAAAAAATTGTCATTTACAATACTAATACCTCGAACTTTCCTAATGCTAGACCTATTGCATTGCAAATGCTTGTTTAAAAATGGGGATGATTACAGATGTGGACCATGGGTTTGGAATTTTTGTCGTGATTAAGTTATTAAAAACATTAAGTAGCAAAGGAGCCCAGAACTCTGGCCTAGATTTTATAAGATCAATAGGGAACCCGTCCGGGCCTGGGGCTTTATTTCCCGCACTCTGGAGTATTGCCTCCTCGACCTCGGTCAAAGAAATTTGGATTTGGGTAGGCATAGAATTTTCCAGAGTGTCTTCGCATTGGGGCGAAGAAGCATATATTTTCGAGAAATGAGCGACCCACACTTCACTAGTAATATTACAGCTTAGGGGGTGGATGTATTCCCAAAAGTTCTCAAGGGCTTAGTGGCAGACCAAAAGTTGTTTGTTTTATTTAGTTTAGCAGCACAGGCCAGGTTATTCCAATACTCTTTTAAGGCCACGTCTCGCCTTAATTTTATTACACTTTTATAATTATACCTTAAAGTTCTAATGAGGGTAGGATCTCTAGGGAAAACGGATAAAGCTGCTCTGAGATCCCTATTAGCCCTAGAGCAGATGTTCTCAAGCCACCTAGGATCAGATTTGTGTAAGGCTGTCGGTCTGGAGATCAGTTCTTTAATGCCTGCACATAGTAGAGTAAAGGCAGAAACTGCCTCTGAGTTGGGGTCAGCCAAAGTGAGACAAGTCTCACAAGGAGAAGGATAAATGTTTACCATCTTCTGGAAGACCTCCCTACAATCCATGCCCTTCCATTTAACTCTTAAACTATCAGTTGAGAGTTCTAAGTTTCCCGCTCCCAATTCCCTTCTAATATTTGGTCGCGGGGCTACCCTTAACGAGGCCATAATGGGATTATGGTCTCCAAAAGTGGATGCTTCAACTCTGCCTCAACTAAATAGTCTTCTAATGATGGAGATATGAAGACATAATCTATAGTTGACGCTCGTCCTAAACCTCTATAGGTGGGTAGTGGATTATCGTTAATGTTTACGGCTGCAATGTCCATCACATTTAGAAGACTGCTGTTTGATAGGTGGTCTAATAGCTCATATCTTCTCTTGCATGGGTTGTGTAAAATAAACTGGGAAGAACTCCCAGCAATTCCTTCTCCTATCTTTGCGTTGAAATCTCCCCCCAGGCATATCCCTGCCAGTTTGTACTTTCCCAATTAATTATCCAGGTCCTGAACAAAGTTAAAAAGGTGAACGAAATTAACATTTGGTGTAGTTAAAAAATCATTATTATAAAAATTAATGAAACCAATAGAGGCCCCTGTGTATAAATCGGAACTTGAAAATTAACATTCTCGGTAGGGATTAGTTTAACTCTGCCACCTTAAGCAATGCTGACCCATATTTAGGTTTAGAGGGAATAATATTAAAGCACTCATACCCTTCGAAATATAGCTCTTTAGTTGCCCAGGTTTCTTGAATCATAAGGATGTCAAATTTATTCATCATATTTGCCCAATCTTCTATGTTTAATTTTGAGGCCAAACCTGCCACATTCCAACTCAACACCTTCAATATTGAGGCAGAACAATCAATTAATTGGGTCGTTTCCATGATGATGTTAGAAGTCTCCTTGGCTACTCTATAGATCAATCCAGTAGAATGAGTTTTGGATAAAGGTCAATCGAGGGTTTCTAAGTCAGAAATAGCCGAAAATGTATTTACCGACTGATAAGAAGGGCTGAGAAGTGGGCACTGTGTAAGTGGTGGTTTATAGAAGAAACCAAGGGGTAATGCACAGATGTTTGTAGAAAAAAGGCAGTTGGTCTCTTTAACTGCTAATATAGATCCAACGGTCTTAGGCCAGGAAAGATTAATAACTATGCAATCACCCCTGATAGTTTTCTCTGCAGGTCCCACCCAACCTACCTTTCGTACCATTAAGATTTCATGTATATCAGACCTCCTGTACCCTTTGTGTTTAGCCATCCAGGCTACACATTTATTCCGCAGTTGAGCCCAGGACTCTGATTTTTTTTTCTCTAGTGGGGGTACCCCCTACAAGAGTTAACACATATGGGCAGGATGCAGGGGGTAAATTTAAAACATCCTTGTTTGGTTCTGCATGCCCCCTGGTACCAACGTCCGCAATACTCGAGCTAACTGTCGGACCAACTTGGACATCATCAGGGATTAAATTTTGGTGTTGGCAGATCGAGTATATAACTTAGAGGCTAGAGGGTTTCTCATTTTATAATTAGAATCAAGGGAGACAGGCAACGACTTTACAGTTTGGGGCGCTTGTCGTGCCAATTGCACATTATGAGGGGAATTTTCCAGGATACTAACCTGTCGAGGTGGCTCATTGTATTCCCTGCAAGGTGGTGTTACCTTAGTATTTAGGGATTCCAGGAGGTCTAATCGCTTCCATAACTTATCAAAACTTTTATCCACAAGCCCTTTAACACAGTCATACAATGTGTCAACAATGATATCTAAAGCAGTATCCCCAAGTGTGAAGTTAGAAAAAGCAGTCTGCGTGAACTTCGTCTGAGTGGAATTACTTTGGGTATCCGCATCAACTAAGTCAATTGGGTCACTACTGGGGATTGGGTCTGCAGAGCCCATTGGACCCTTAATCCACGTGTTTAACGTTGTACGTTGTGAGTTCAAACGTGGGGGCTGTTTCCGTTTAGGGCAGGCTGGTGCCACAACCTTCCTCTTCCCTCTTGTTCCACATACTTCTGGGTTAGGAGTTATGCCCAGATTGGCTGTGGTCAGTGATTCGGTTGGACTACACCCAGATTCAAGGTCAACAATTGTTCCTATTGGACCAGGCCCTTCCATGCCCAGCATATTCTCTCCAGTGGAGGTTTGTGGCGATTGTTCAGTGACTCTGTGTGTCGATACCTGTGCATCGCTTATATCTGTAGTATCAGTATGTGCTACACATTGGGATTTTATGGGGCTCAAGGACAATCTTCTCTCCGTCAGCTCAATCTCGGTGCTGATCAGATTCATTGCCTCCTCCAGCATAGTATCTATGGATGTAATTTTGCGTGCGGGGGTAGTGGTAGTGGCGCTGCTTTTGCCCATAGTGACACAACCCCCAAACATCCAAAAATACCAGTTGTAAATCGCACCACTCACTACTTCAGAGTAAATTTAGCTCTGGTTGTTAAGGGAGTGGCCCAGCCCAGCCCCGAACGGTCCCGGACGGCCACAGGCGGCCCACCCTTTGCCCGGGCTTAGCCCCGCACCCGCCCGCACGCGCACCGCGTTCTAGCACCTCCGGGCGCTGCGGGAGCGTCACAAGTGCGCCGGTGGTCCCCGGGGAGCCTGAGATGTAGTCGCTGGCCTTTGCCCTCACGGCTGGGAAAACGCGCTGAAAGCTGGAAGCACTGCCGTTGCCCTCACACCCTTCTGGACACTACCGGTACGTTTCTGGCCATTGAGTGGCTCAGGTGAATGCATGTTTTGCATCTCCGTATCATAATGCACATCTGCGCATCAATTAAATCCCAGTCAAATTAAAGGTGGGCCTCTGGCCGGGTACCTTAGCATTGCCAGTGGCCCGCCCCCTAGTCCTAGTCAATTTGTTGAGTACCTGCACTTATTTTTTCCCCATTTAAAGCACTGGTAATCGCACTTAGCTGTGAAACCGTGGACTGGTGGTTTCACACAGGTTTGTGCGCAGCAGACACGCTCTTTGAACAGGTGCGGTGCGTCCATTGGGGCGTGGGGGCGTAGCCCCCCCGCCCGCAGCTCCCTCGGCGTCTTTGAACTTAAGTAAACTGATTCAGTTCACTGAAGTTCAAAGACGTCGAGGGAGAACTGACAATCATGTCAGTCAGCATGACGTCGGACCGCCCACCCCTTTAGAGTCTGAAGGGGGTGGGCGGTCTGGCGTCATGTTGACTGACATGATTGTCAGACCAGTGGGGGACAACAGGCAGCAGCACAACACAAGTGCGCATGAGTGGGGACGGAGGGCGAATTTTCGCACCGTGCCCACTCATGCACACTTGTGTTTTGACTTGTTAGCGCATGCCCATTAGGAGCCCCTCGGGCTCCTAATGGGCGTGCGGCGGGCGAAGAATAGCCGTGCCCTAAGCCCAGCAGCGCCAGGATTGGCTGAGAGGGGCTGTAGGGGGCAAAGGACCCAGCGGCAGCGCGGACCTGCTCAGGACCTCAGTGGTACTGTGGGAGGCCTTCAAAACCGTGCTGAGAGGGGAGTCTCTGTCTGCTATCGCTGGCCGCCAAAGGGAACGGGAGGAGCAAATGGTTAGCATAGAGAGGGACCTTCTTGCGCTCGAAACAGCGGCACAAACCGATGGTGACCCTGGGACAGTCCACCTGATGCAACTTAAGGCGGCGGAATATAAGGCCTTGGCCACGGACACTGCTAAGACTATAGCTAGAGATCGGGAGGGCCGAATATATTACAAGGCGGGCAAGCTCATAGCCTGGTTAGATAAAAAGCAACAGGCTCAGAGAGTAGTGGCAGAGCTCAAGGCTGATTCAGGAGCCGTCAACACGGAACCCCGTGAAATAGTTAGGGAATTTGCGTCGCATCACCAAAGGGTCTACAGTAAGGGTTCTGACAGGCCAGAAGAAGACTCGGTTTCCCTGTTGACTGACATCCGTCTGCCCACCCTCTCGGATGCTGAGCGAGACGCCTCTGAGGCCCAGAATTGGCTAGATAGAGAATCGCCACCGAGCATGATAGGCCCCTCCCCCCTTCCCCGCGAGCCGCGATTGCCCAGCAGTAAATGTAGTACAAAGGTTTTGATCGAGCGAGTGATTGAACAAGAAAGGGCCTGTGATGGGGATAAACCAACCAGGACGGCTTGAGCAATCCCAACCTCCTTCCCACACTTTCAACCTGCCCTGCTTCCAACCAACAGTCAGCACTTGAGTACATGTCGCACAACTATGCAAATGAGGTGTCAGAATCTTGTATTATTTAAAATCAGAATGCATTTTCTCTCCAAATAAAACATTTTTTACATGTACCCCGGAAATCTTAAAATGCAGTGAAAAAATGCCTAAAATTGTACACAAAAACACATCACTAGAAAAGTGTATACGTAATGGCGGATTTATATGCAAAAACATGGCAAGAGAACTCCGCGAACCAAGATCATTATCTATTTGAGTTGATTCGTTAGTACAATGTAGGCTGTCACTTCTGAGCCCCTGTTACGTAAAATTTGTCCACTGAATTTAGGTAACTGCAGCTGCCACAGATTACCAGCAGTACTCAAATGTGTATTTATTTCTGCACACACAACGTGGGCAAATGCAGAATCCTGCGACGTTATTAAGGCGATACAAAAACTGTGTATTTAGTGTAGAAAATGTGCTTCTTATCGGAGGGAATTTTAGCAATCCTTTTGAAATGCTTTAAAATGTTGCATTCTAACTCCGTAGTATTTTTCAAAACACGAGGGCAGTAAATGTCATAATCCCCGCCTCGTTAGTGCAGGAGTCGTGCCCCCATTAATGATACAAAAGGTTTGTGTCTAGTGAGGTGCTATGGTCCAACATACCCCCCGCCACCCTCCCCCACCTTAAGCACGAATTCAGAAAGTAGCGATTTATCCAGACACTGGTCAAACATCTGTTGATTACTAGCCGGTAAATATTCGCTACCCTCGATCGAGATTGTTAAATTACTGATGGGTTGTGGTATTATAAACTGTCCTCCCCGCCCCACACACGCTCCTGCTCCCACACGCAAGACAAGCAGTCCCGAGGTAGGTAGGTAACTACCAGTGGTCGAAGTGGGGGAAAAAAGTAGGGGAACTGTGGGTGGGGAATCTGGGGCGGGAATAACCGAAGATTGGATCAGTGGGCAGAGTCAGGGACGTGGCTAGAAATAGCAAAACATACCAATTTTGAGTATGTTTAGCTTTTCACTGACCAGCTACAGCTTATAACGTTATTTAATTCAAACAATGGATAAACATGTTTATTTGAGGTTTAATTCAGAAAAAAGCAAACACTCATAGGGAATACAGGTTTATGTAAAGCGTGCAAAATATAAGCAGGAACAACGTGTTACCTTAATGCTTTTACTCTCAATATTCAGAAATCCATGAGTTTTTTTTGTCTCAAACATTGAGAACATGAGTACAGGGCTCCTTCTGTACACATGTGTTAAGCAGGGCTTAGAAGAGAAAGGGACACTTCAGGAGAATCTAGACTCACGAAACCCACAAAGGCTCCTTCATATTCATGTCAGCCAACTAGCTGCTCAATCATAATATAGCAAAAAGAATAACTGGTGGACAGAATGCAGAACAATGTCATACATTCACCCCAGTACAGAGATCTGGGCCTAAATCAATAGTTTTTTTGCTCACCATGTCCTTCCAGTTTGTACCTGGCCATATAGAAATCAGTCTTGATCCTGCACCCAATGGGAACAGTCCAGCCCGAACTGCCAAGCCAGGTCCTCCCTGGACTGGAAACAAGCATCCTGGGACCGGTTTCGGGGTTTCACTCTTCGTCAGCCAGGATAGCTTGATTTCAGTGGCATGGAGAGCACGGGACCCACATCTGGGCATACCCGTTCCACTCGGGGTGACAAAAGCAAAAAGAAACACTGATAGAAAAACAATGTCATACATTCACCCCAGTACAGAGATATGGCCCTAAATCCATTGTTTTTTTGTTCACCGCTCCTGTCTGTTCACCCTCCTGTCCGTTCACCGCTCCTGTCCGTTCACCGCTCCTGTCCGTTCACCGCTCCTGTCCGTTCACTTCTCCTGTCAGTCTACGGCCCCTGCCCGGTCACTGCTCCTGCCTAATCGCTGCTTCTGCCCCGTCACCTCTCCTGCCCGTCACTTCTCCTGCCCAGTCACTTCTCCTGCCCAGTCACTTCTCCTGTCCCATCACTTCTCCTGCCCCGTCACTGCTCCTGCCCCGTCACTGCTCCTGCCCCGTCACTTCTCCTGCCCCGTCACTTCTCCTGCCCCGCTACCACTCCTGCCCCGTTACCACTCCTGCCCCGTCACCACTCCTGCCCAGTCCCCTCTCCTGCCCAGTCCCCTCTCCTGCCCAGTCCCCTCTCCTGCCCAGTCACCTCTTCCGTTGCCTCTCCTCTCCCGTTGCCTCTCCTGCCCCGTCACTGCTCCTGCCTCTGCTCCATCACTTTTCCTGCCCCATAACTTTTCCTGCCCCATCACCGCTCCTGCTCATTTACAGCTCCTGCCTGTTCACTGATCCTGTCTGGTCAGCACTCCTGTATGATCACCCCCTCCTGCCCCATCACTTCTCCTGTCCAATCAGTTCTCCTGCCCCGTTCACTGCCCCTATCCGTTCACTGCCCCTATCCGTTCACTGCACCTCCCCGGTTACCACTCCTGTTCATGCCTAATCACTGCTCCTGCTCCTGCTCCGTCACCACTCCTGCCCAGTCACCTCAACTTTCCTGTCGCCTCTCCTGTCCCGTCACTTCTCCTGCCCTTTACTTCCCGTTACTTCTCTTGCCCCATCACCTCTCCTTTCCTGTTGCCTCTCCTGTCCCGTCACTGCTCCTGCCCCGTCACCTCTCCTGCCCCGTCATCTCTCCGACCCTCTCACTTTTCCTGCCCCATCACATCTCCTGCCTGTTACTTCGCTTGCCCGGGCACCTCTCGAGCCCCATCACCTCTCCTTTCCTGTCGACTCTTCTGCCCCGTCACTGCTCCTGTCCCATCATTGCTCCTGCCCGTCACTTCTCCTGCCCCGTCTCTTCTCCTGCCCCATCACTTCTCCTTTCCTGTCGCCTCTCCTGTCCCATCACTGCTCCTGACCATCACCTCTCCTGCCCCATCACTTCTCCTGCCCCATCACCTCTCCTTTCCTGTCGCCTCTTTTGTCCCGTCACTGCTCCTGCCCTGTTCACTCTGTGTACAACATTGACAAATTAAACAAGGGGGCAAGGTCCCCACAGTACTCTGGTTACGGCATGGGTACTCACAAACTTTCTCTCTGGGCCAAATTTACAGTGTAGTTTGTGTCAGAGGGCCGCACCGTTGGGGGCGGTGTCAGTGGGGGAGTGGGGGCTAGAGCAACAACAAAAAACTGTGACCATGAGGTTGATCACAGGTCCCTGCAGTGGACGCCTTCGTCCACTGAGCCATCAGACACACATCTCTTTTTCCATCTCTATCTCTCTCTCGGTCTCCCACCCTCTCTCTAGCTCTCTCTCTCCCCCCCTCCCTCCCTCCCTGTCTCACTCACTCTGACTGTCTCACTCCCTCTTTCTCCCTCTCTGTCTCCCTTTGTCTCACTCCACTGACTGTCTCACTCCCTCTCCGTCTCCCTCTCTCTGTCTCCCTCTCTCCCTCCCTCTGTCTCCCTCCCTCTGTTTCTCTCCCTCTGTCTCTGTCCCTCTCCCTCCCCCTCCCTTCCTCTGTCGCCCCCTGACTCCCTCTGTCTCCCTTCCTCTGTCTCCCACTCTCTGTCTCCCTCTCTGTCTCCTTCTCTCTGTCTCCCTCTCTCTGTCCCCTCCTCCCTTCCTCTGTCTCCCCTTCCCTTCCTCTGTCTCCCCTTCCCTTCCTCTGTCTCCCCCTCCCTTCCTCTGTCTCCCCCTCCCTTCCTCTATCTCCCCTGTCTCCCTCTCTCCCTCTCTTTGTCTCCCTCCTACCTCTGTCTGTCTCCCTCTTCCCTCTCTGTCTCCCTCCCTCCGACTCCCTCTCCCTCCCTCCATCTGTCTGTCTCCCTCCCTCTGTCTCCCTCCCTCTGTCTCCATCTGTCTGTCTCCCTCTGTCTGTCACCCTCTGTCTGTCACCCTCTGTCACCCTCTGTCTCCCTCTGTCTGTCACCCTCTGCCCACGCGTCTAACATTACGTGTTTTTATTATTTACACTTTTCCATGCGAGAAATGTGAGGGCCACGATAGGGACCATGCACCTATCAACTCACCCGCTTTTTGATTATGTTCACCCACTTGGCAAGCAAAGGGGCCTCTGTAAACATTAATGCAATCCCCAACTTTTCAAACATATATCACCCTCCAAAAAAATGTTGAATTCCCTGTGAAACTTAATCGGATCACCTCTTAAACCTCATTTTGAGCCAAGCGGCTGGCAGATACAGAGATATTTGTAAAGTAATATAGTGAACAAGAGTTACTTGTGCTGTGTAAAGTAGTATTGTTAATGCAGGAAGAGGCAGCAATTCAATGTGTTGAAAAGGCCTATAAAGTTGTTCATCTGCCCACGGTGCAGACGGTCGAGCCAGGAGACTTGGACTCGAAGCCCTTGTCCCCAAATTCAGATCCTGGAAATTCACTCCTTTTCACCTGCCGCTGCTCCTTTATTTAAACCGGGGGCACACAGAGGCGTTTGTTTTCCCAATGTTTTATTGGGGAAAAAAATAATTCGTTTTTTTACTGAAACTGGATTTGTTGCAGAGTGTAGCAATATACTACATACTAAGTTACAAGCAAGGCTGGCTCCTCAGCTCCCAGTAGTAAAAGCTTGCAAGATCCTCACCACCTCCCAAAAAATCGAATATAAGGAAAGCTTCTCGGAAATCACTAACTATGATCTCACTGGCACACGATGTGCTAAAGGCACGGCAGGCGCATTGTCATTCGAAAGTGGGTAATCAGCGTCAATCGGAATGACAATGGGCCAGCCCACAGCCTGTGCGAGCTCAGGGAGGGGCTGCTGTAGCCTCTGGAGTTCAAGGGAAGTGCGAGCCGCAGCAGGAAGCTAAATGAAAAAGTTATTGTTTTAAAGTAGAACTATTCTTGCCATCCCGAGATGCTTTTTTGAAAGACAGAAGTAGGGGAACGGACTAGAATATTTTTTTTAAGTAGGGGCACGCCGTGCTCTTCCAATCCCCCCCACTTCTACCACTGACCATAGGTGACCCCTCAGCCTCCAACCGGAGACCATGCACCCAAGGGGGCCCTGCTGGGGGCCCCCAAAGTCAAATTCTGGCAGCTTTTCTGTGTCAAAACCCCTGGCACGGAAAAGCTGTTGAAACGCAACACTGTAATCTCAAGGGCGAAAAGAGCCGCCCTTGAGATTACGGGCTGCATTCCGAATGGACGACGGGCTCTACGAGCCTGTCGGAGGCCAGCCATTATAACCAGTCGGACTCCCTTATGACTGCCTCCATCAAAATAAGGCGGTCGTAAATGAATCTGACCGGCCGAATATGGCGCGGTCGAAAAAGGCTCCGACCGAGTATTGAAGCCTTTAAAGGCTGCATCGTAATCGTCCCCTAAACGATCATCTAGCACCCTGCTCGTGGCAGAGGTGTTCATGCACATAATGCAGGTAAATAGATTGTAGTAAACTCAACATGTCCATAGAACCAACTCGTAGTAAGATTTGCTTCTCTGTAGTAAAATAATTCACTATTACTCAGATCGAGTGCCCAGCATAGGTCTAAGAGAACCTGACCCATGCTTCATTTTCAGGATACCCACTGACTATATAAACAATTCCCATTTACTTTAACTCCGTGCTTCCCAAAGTGGGCGCCGCGGCGCCCTGGTGCGCCGTGATGAGAAGCCAGGGGCGCCGCGACGCGTGCAGGATGTGGGGTGTGAAAACTGTAGCCACAATTACTCCCCCTCCTTTGTGCTGCCAGGTCAATTGATCCCAGCCCTCGCCCTCTGCATCTGAATGGCTCCATTAAAGGCGGTGCTCATCAGCCCCAGCGCCGTTACCTGCTCCTGCTGCCCCAGTAACGAGCTGCTAATTACTGGACTCCCTGTGCAGATAAGGCCGGCCAGGGCGGGGGCTCTGTGATTACAAGTAATGTCAGTTGTCAGGTGTGCATCTCACCAATCTGCAATTGCCGTTGAATGAACTTTCTGTCCAAAACCGGAGAGATTGCACCCAGGAGAAGCGAAATGATGATTGGAACATTAATATGACCACATTGTTCAAGATATTGCAGTCGCAGGAGTGATGTTGCTTTGTCATGAAAGACTTTGAAAAACATTTTGTTTGATCATGAAACAGAATTAATTCAGCTACGGACTTTTTTCTGATCATTGGTAATCATCATGCACTCGTGAAATGTTATATGCACAGTACTAACTTTGCCAGTTCAAGTGGTGATTTATGCTTGAAATACTGCTTTGTATAGAATATTAGCATTTCAGTTCACCAGGACGGGGAGCATTAGTTCCAGTGTAACTTTATCTTTTGTTTGGGGCATTCTGGGTAATGGAGTTTGGTGAATTAACTGCATTGGAAAAGCCAATGAGCAATCTTAGAAATCCGGTGCAGAGTTTAGCATGTACTACTGGTTGGCACGTAACAATTCACCTGGGGCGAGTTGGTGGGATAAAGGAAAGGTGACGCGTGATGTAGTTAAGCTGTTTTATGCACAAGAAGAGCAGGAGCATTTTGCCGGTCTTCATTATAAAATGGACGGCAATAGAGTGAAACGCGAGAAGATACTTTTTCTTTTAAATATAGTCTCGCTTAGAGATAGATCAGGATGTCACAGTCACGGTAAGCAGTCTTGCAGTGAAAATTAATATTGTAAATCCATGCCAGATTAGAGGGGGTCACGAACTTGTCAGTAAGAAAGCTTGAATTCTAGTAAAGCGAGGTGGATGGACAGCAAGAGACCTGAAATACAGGGTCATGTTTAAAGTGCTGTCAGCATAATTGGTGACGTAGTAGGAACTGTGAATAGTAGCGCTTTTTGGGTTAAATAGTGCTATATATTTTTAATAAAGCGTGACCTATAGAAACATCGTCCACTCCCGTGTCTTTATGAACAAGACTGAATTAAGATGAATACGAGGAAATGAGTATAATGAATTGAAGGAAGTAAATGAACAAAAATGTTGATAAACAAAGGATAAAATGGTTGAATAAGTGAAGCGTTATTATGAATTTAATTCATTGGACTCATTTAAAAAGGCTGTACAGCTGGATGGGGATCGGAATGTGGTGCCCGAGTGTTCTTACTATATTACAGCTAATGGGCCCAGATGAGTGATCACTCCCCGGATCAAGGGCGCCTCTTTAATCAGACCCCCATGGGGGCTGGGCCAGATACAAACATCTCCGGCCTCAGAAAGAGTAGAGTTAAACGAGGCACACCTCGGAAATGCAGATAATAATTTCAGTGGACTGACCTGACCGGCAGACATTTTAAGCCCTTCAGCCATACAGGTCGGTGCCTGGCAACAATTTACAAGTTGTATGGTTCTGCTCTTACTATTTCGTTCATCAGCTGGCTCTTCGTGCCTTCACTTTGTTCTTTTACCTCCCTTTCGATTCCAGTAAGTCACTAAGTTAGAACTTCTGGGTTCTTTATTTATTTATATGGTGGCCCGGTATTCCAGCTGATTGCTTTGTGCTGCAATACTATCTCTCCTCAGCGTCCTGGTGGCTTCTTCCAGTTCAAGGTTGGCTTGAGTGCTCATCAAAGCTACATCCGCCTTGGAGTCATGTCTTTTCATAATACACATATAACCCCCCTTTATCTGTAATTGCCATTCAGTTACCTCTTTCTTAATATGTATCCCATATTCAGGATGCCTTGTGTTTGAAGGCCCTGTGAGTAAACCGAGTTATGCTGATAACCATTTCCCCTTTTCCACGCTCGTGTCTGACAAAATTAGGTTAGACGTGTTGACAGAGAAATAAAAAGTGGAATTTCTGCCTGTAAATGAGACAGGTGATCTATGTGACCGTGTAGTACAGTGCACAGATTATTTTCAATATGATGGGCATTCTCCAAGATGGTTTTGGCATCTTAAAAGGTAATGCTAGTGATTTTGAGAGCTTTGGGGACCCCGATCTGTTCATTGTCCAAAAATCGCACACAAATATTTCCACATTGGCATATCTAGTTATTCCCCTGCGCGTCACCTGGAAGGAAGGTACCCTTGGGAAATGCCAACTTGTCATTTTGCTGTGCCCACAGAAGTCTTTGAGAGGATGCGGCAGTCGGTGATGGAGGGGTTTAGACTTTAAGAGTTCGTTTCATGTGCTGTGTGATCACTGTTGGCCTGGGAGAGCTGCCTCACCCCGATCAGGTTGGGCTCCAGCTGCAGATCTGAAGCAGCGTCTCGACTTGCCCAGTGCATGCAACTCGAGTACACCCAAGAGCATGAATGTTGTATTTGGCACGCCCAAGAAATGCTATCTTCCTTCCGTACATGACGACTTGCTACTCTATGATGGTGTTGTATGCATTGCGATGTACTTTATAAGATATTTGTGATTGCAAATAAAGTTTTAGATGGTGATGGCTACTCTGAATCCTTCATCACGTCTAGGCTTGATTCTTCATGTAGACCAGTGGTTCCCAAAGTGTGCGTCGCGGCACCCCGGTGCGCCGGTAAAAAAATGGTGGGGAGCCACAGCCGACTGCCAATTAGGTCAAGGGAGCAACGGGTCAGAAAAGTTTGGGAACCACTGCAGTTTAACTGAATATCCTAACCAGCATGAATAACGCTTCCGAACCAACATTAGACAGCTTTGACTCACAATGCCTGATCTGCTTATCTTCCTTCTAAGGGTGTGCCAATTACGCCACCACCCCCCTCCCAAGATCCATGGTGTGTGATTTACTCACCATACAAGTGAGACATTTTACTATATGTTTTTTATCAATGAGGTCACTGGCCATTATGGTCCATTGATCGCATTCCACATGCTGATTTGCTGACTTTCAAATAGGGGCTACCTTGATCTTTAGAACCACCTGTAGTCCACAGCACCCCTATGTATAACGTTACTTCTCCTGGGACATAATATGGTGTTAACTATACTTATATTTCGCCATCCACTGTCCTCTCACTACAACTGGAGCACTGTAGATATACCTAGGAGCATAACGAATTTTAACTGTTTGTTTTGTCTCTTATGTGTATGTCTTCGTCTTTTTTCCCACAGGTGCATACACACTGACTGTGAGGTCCCCCAAATGGGCAGACCCTAGAAGAAGTTTTTTACTTCTTCATGCACTTTTTTACAACGAATTTTCACTTTCACGTCCCTAGGTCAGGGTGGGCCTTAGAGTGCTCATACCACCAGGGTTTATTACACCTTTTGTCCTGATGAATGCCTGGTAAAGTTACACCGTTTCAAGGCAGAAACATGTTGACTGATTATTAAATTCGAGAAAAAACCAAACAATCTATTTGGTCTATTTCCCAACACAATTTTAACCTGTCCAAGTGATCAAGTAATATAAAAAAAAATTTGAGACACTGAAGACAATTTTTATACCTTCACTCCCTAATAATTATCACTCACGTCACGCCTATTTCACAAAACCTGCTCCGCAGTAGTTCTGGCGTCGAAGCACACTGAAGAGGCACTCGGCCTCTTCAGTGGGGCCCAATGATGAAGCATGTCACCAACCAGGGTGGTGAGTGAGGGCTTTCTTCATTAACCCAAAAGGGGTCATATACTGCTCCAATTGTACGATAACTGTATTTTTTTGGACACTCTTTTCTTGTTGATATGATTATAACAGGGGGTTAAGAGTGTTCCCTTAACTTCCCTACCTCTCTTCTTGTTGTGTATTTTCTTCATGAACCACCAAACAGAACCCGACAGATATTATGAGTGTCCTTCTCTTCAAAACAGCACTCAACAGGTGGACCCACGAAACTCGCACTGCACATTACAAAGGTTAAAAAATATACGGAGCGATTTCGGGAGGCTTGTATCTCAGAGTCCTGCAATAGTTATCGTCGATTTCATTGAAGCCGTGCACCAATCGTGTGTGGGTTTCCTGTGAGGAGTAAGCTACAGTAGGTCAGTATCCTGGAATGAGAGAGCCTTGACTTAATAAAAAATAGAAAAAAGATAGAGTTGTTGTTGCTTTTATTTTGAAACAAGACATTCTTCGCTTTCAGGAAACCTAATTAAGGACTTGTCGCACAATGTTGGCAGAGCAAGTGATGGATAGGCTCAGACACATGTTTCGATTGGTACTCGGCGGCAAGAAGCAATCTGTTTGCTTGGGGTGCTTGGCACGCTTTTTTCAGCATATCAGGTTCTATGCCAAAAAACACATGTCCGAGAATATTCAGCACGTGCTCTGCCAACAACGAGCAGTGGTTCTGCCCAGTCACCTCTCCTGCCCTGTCACTTCTTCTGCCCGGTCACCTCTCCTGCCCTGTCACCTCTCCTGCCCTGTCACCTCTCCTGCCCTGTCGCCTCTCCTATCCCGTTCACTGCTCCTGCCCCGTTCACTGCTCCTGCCCCGTTCACTGCTCCTGCCCGGTTACCGCTCCTGCTCATGCCTAATCACCGCTCCTACCCCATCACTTCTCCTGCTTCGTCACTTCTCCTGCCCCGTCACCTCTCCTGCCCATCACTTCCCCTGCCCCATCACCTCTCCTGCCCCGTCACCTCTCCTGCCCCATCACCTCTCCTGCCCTGTCACCTCTCCTGCCCCGTCACGTCACCTGCCCTGTCACTTCTGCTGCCCTGTCGCTTTTCAAGCCCTGTCGCCTCTCCTGCCCCGTCACTGCTCCTGTCCCGTCACCGCTCCTGCCCCGTCACCGCTCCTGCCCCGTCACCGCTCCTGCCCCGTCACCGCTCCTGCCCCGTCACCGCTCCTGGCCCGTCACCGCTCCTGCCCCGTCCTGCCCCGTCACCGCTCCTGCCCCTTTCACCGCTCCTGCCCCGGTCACGGCTCCTGCCCCGGCCACGGCTCCTGCCCCGGTCACCGCTCCCGCCCGGTCACCACTACCGCCCGGTCACCACTCCTGCCCACTCACCTCTCCTGCCCACTCACCTCTCCTTTCCTGTTGCCTCTCCTGCCCAGTCACTGCTCCTGCCACGTCACTTCTCCTGCCACGTCACTTCTCCTGCCCAATCACCGCTCCTGCCCAATCACCACTTCTGCCCAATCACCGCACCTGTCCAATCACCGCACCTGTCCAATCACCGCACCTGTCCAATCACCTCTCCTGTTCAATTACCGCTCCTGCCCTGTTCACTGCCCCTATCTGTTCACTGCCCCTATCTGTTCACTGCTCCTGCCCAGTTACCACTCATGCTCATGCCTAATCACCACTCCTGCCCCATCACTCCTGCCCTGTCACCTCTCCTTTCCTGTGGCCTCTCCTGTCCCATCACTGCTCCAGACCCGTCACTTCCCCTGACCCGTCACCTCTCCTCTCCTGTCCCGTCACTTCTCCTGCCCTGTCACGTCTCCTGCCCGTAACTACTTCTGCCCGGTCACCTCTCCTGCCCCATTACCTCTCCTTTCCTGTCGCCTCTTCTGTCCCGTCACTGTTCCTGCCCTGTTCACTCTGTGTACAACATGGACAAATTACACAAGTGGGCAAGTTCCCCAGAGTACTCTGTTTGGGGAAAGCTCCTCTGTCATTACTAACTCTGACCTCATTGCAAACAGGAAAACGTGTTGTACCACAAATTCCCTGCGTGTGCGTCTTCCACCGGACTGCGTTAACACTTAGCGTGCATCGTGTTAGAGGTTTTTTTTGTAAGCTTGAACAATCAGACAATAAGGGCACTTTGTTAACTGTGGTATATTTGGAGGATCTGGACTAGAGGTTTTTACAGAAGACATATTATTCCTGAAAAATGATCGATTTAATTCACTGATGACGCAGTATCCTAAAAGGGAAAAGGTCTTCACACCAGGACGCTCAAAGGAGGGGGATTTGTCTTTCAGAACACCATCCCTCAAGCTCCAGAACCACACAAGATCGGCACACCATAGTCAAAGGCAAAGGGCGGAGGCATTGTCATTCGAAAGGGGTTAATCGGCCTCAATCGGAATGACAATGGGCCTGTCCTCAGTCTGTGCGAGCTCAGGGAAGGGCTGCCCCTGGAAGCAGAATGAAAAAGTTATCGTTATTAAGTAGGACTATTCTTGCCGTCCCGGGACAAACTGAAATAATTTTTAAAAGTAGGGGCACGGCGTGCCCTTCCGATCCCGCCCACTTCTACCCGGTAACTACGGGAGGTAGAACGAGGCGGACAGTGTCAAGGAGTAGTCATGGACAGAGAGAGTGGCACAGAGAGTGGGACGTAAAGGGGTGGGGAGAGAGAGAGCAGCGACAGATACATACAGCTTTAGGTAGAGACAAGTAGTCAGAGATAATGAGACAGGTGGCTAGGGAGAGAGAGTTAAAGAGCAAGATGAGGGCAGTTTGGAAGGAGGAGAGAGAGAGAGGGGGAGACCCAGTGAAAGCTAAAGAGACTCAGAGACGGGCAGGGGGAGCTCCATGGCGAGAGACAGTGAGAGACAGACAGAGTGAAAAAGAGTGGGCGAGAGTCTGAGAGGAGACAGACAGTGCAAACATAAGTAAGAGAGAGAGAACTAAAGAGCGCGCGTGAGAGGCAGAAATCCACAACCACAGAAGAGAAATGTAGGCGAGAAGAACGAGTGAGACAGGCAGATAGAGCCAAAGACCATGAGAGTGTAGTACAGCAATAATTTTACACCTCACCACTTTCAAATGTCACCAGCCACCACTGTCTTTGACCCGCCAAACTACCTTCTAAGGAGTAACCTTGCCCCGCCCTCTCGGGGGCTGAATAGCCTATTGGGAGGCGCCGGTGAGGTAAGCTGGAGGCTGAAGGCGCCGCACACCTTGCAGAGCAGGTTCCCTAGGTGTGAGGCCTACGTAGGAGGGGGCGTGGCCTCCTTGTACTCTGTCTGGAGGTGGCATTCGTCCGCTCTGTTAAAGGTGCTCCTCGTCTCCGAGCCGCTGTTCTGGTACTCCCGGTCGGCCCCAGAGGACCGGCGGACGGAGACATCTCTTCCGGCCTGGAGGGCCACTTCAAGGGGGCGTGGCGAGGAGTCAGAGGTCATGGCGAGCTCAGATGAGACAAACCAGGTGAGTCTTTCGGGAACAGGTGACCCCGAACCCCTGGGCCTGTAGGAAGGGATGCACGCCACCGGAGCATCCTCAACAGAGGTAGTATTAGAGGATGGACAAGAGGAAAGGGCCTGGGACGAGATGATTTGGCAGCGCGAAGTATTTGGGCCAAGTTTGGGAGTACCAGGGTGTGAGGAGTGGGCTTCATTGTTAAAGCTGTGTCTGTGGGTTTGAAATAATCCTCCTCACTTTGTGTGAGCTACAAACGTAGTTTCATTTAGTGGAGCACGGAATATATGTGCACAGGGAAATCCTTAAAACTCCGGGCTGCTAGGATTCCGTGAAAGGTTCCAGTACAACCCAACTCTTCCTGCTCCCTCCATCCAAAGACCTCAATAACAGTAGAAATAAGAAGACACAAATTCTATGACTTCAGGTGGCAAAATAGTACAGGTGCATGGCATCCATCATTCATACCTTCCAAACTGCTTTTATCACGCGTTTCTGGCCCACGCTTTCCGTGCTCTGCCTGGAACCTGGTATGAGGCGTGGTGAGCAATGGCCCCAGCTCGACCCCACTCACCCATTCATTAATGCCAGGTGCAGATCAGGGGGGGGGGGGGGGGGGGGGGGTTGGTGGCAGAGGACACGGTGTGCCCGAACTTTAGTTTTAGACGAACAGTCCCCATTTTTTATTTAGTGTCAAATGAAAACTGTCCCGGGACAATTGATTCCTAAATTGAAATGCTTCAGTAGAACTGTAAGGCAGGGAGTCTCCAGTGCTGTGAAACCGAGGGAGGGGCAAACCGCTAAACAAGCCTTTTTGCCAGGGTGTCTACATGCCTAAAAGAAATATAAATGTGCACAATGGGTCAATCTGCAAATGTAAATGGAGCTTGGTAGCCTGTAATGGCTTTAATTGATAGAATCATGTGAAGCTTCCTGATGAGACATAATTATTCTCTTGAGGGGTATTGTAAGGGAGCGACCAGCTAAGAAGGGAAGTGTGTGCTTTTAAAAGACCGTTATAAAAAAAATACAATGCACTAAATATAGTCTGCAAAAAATCTAAATTTTGAAAACACTTTTTATCTTAAACCTTGTTGTGCATTTTGGACTAGCCTATGTTATACTGTGTGAAATGCAAGTTTAAAATAATGACTCATAAGTTCACTCTGCTAACAGTCACAGGCTGGGACCTCGTAAGCACCAAAGATTCACAAGTCCCTATTCTCTACTGCACCAATCAGGATTCAGTTCTCTGGCTCTTGGGTACAGTGCATTAAACAATAGTGGTGTCATAATGAATTACTGTGCATTTCCCACTGATCAACATTACTTGTGATTTAATTTTCATTTAAGCTATGCGTTATTTTAGATGTAATGACCTGAAGGTGAAAGACTGAAAAAGTTACAGAATATTTCTTTTAAACACACCCACTCACCCATCCCCCCCTTGCACACAGCATCACAGTTCAGACCCTCCAGGATTTCGCGATTTGCAAAAATATCGCGAAATCTGCAGTTTTGTAAAAATGCAGCGATTTTCACAAAACTGCCTGCGAAATTTGAAAAATGTGATACATGCCGGAATATCGCTGGGATTCATTTCTGCGTTCTCGAAGGCTCAGATATTTTAAATGTGGGAAAATAATTCGATGGTAATCCGTAGTTCTTCTTTCCATAACAGATACTGTTTCCTTAGTAGTATATCGCCCTAAAGTGGTAATTTAAAGAATTACGCTGCAGATCATTCTAAGAGGAGTTTAAAAAGTGCTCAGACCTGGAAACAAAGAAAACTGACAATAAACAGGTCTAACTAAGTGCTGCAAACAAAACCTGCTCTACTTGTTTGAATAGAATCCCACCTAACTTCCTTTTTTGTGGTGTAAGGAGAGGAAGTCATATTCTATCTGCACTAGTCGGCCAAAAAATGTCAACTATGGCCTGGTTAAAAATAACAAAAAAAGAAGCACCCACATTGTAGGTTCTAGTGTTCCAGGCAACTGCTCAGTATATTATAATTAAATTATAATCACTTTAAATGCGACCATAAGACAACCATCACACCACTATGAGCAGCATTTCAGAGATATCTGAATTCAAACAGACACATTAAAGAGCACCAATAAGTTTGAAGAAACCTTAGGGCCCATAGGAATACACCTTTTTAATACAACGCCACATGAAAGCGAGGAAGGCTGGTGGAAGGCTTTTCTGTACCTTCATATCCAAAATCCCTTTGCGAAGTAGAAGAAACCCTCTTTTCTCCAGCATTAGTTTTATCTCTCCAGTGCAGAGGTTGCAACATATCCAAGCATGAAGGGCACGCAATCATGAATTTTATTGTCCACAGTTATTTCCCTGAGACCCCAAGTGCGCCCTTTTCTTTGTAATTAGATAGTGACTTGTATTAAGTTTTTTTGTAGCAGTCGCTGAAGAGATGGAAAATAATTATTATCGAATTGACAATTAAGCCAATATAATAAACTTGACAAGTTCAGGAATTTAGGAAATAATGTCCTCTTCGCAAAGTCTCTCATAATGGTGAGAAATAGAGCAGAAAGATGTTTGTGGCTTTGACAAAAAAATAAGTTTCCACGTTATTTCTTCATATAAAACCTACTGGGGATTTGTTTTACATGCAATTTTTCAATAGTTCAAGTCCATTAAGGTGGTGATATTGACGAAGTATACCATAGAAAAACTTCACGTGAAAAGTGGTTGGCAAAAGCCTAATCTTTGACATCTAAGGGAGAAGACAATTTATTTAATTAAGTTGGGATTTTACACAAGATTTCTTTGTTCCAAAATCTGCGACATAGGTTTAATGAGAAGCAGTAGAGAAGGCAGAAGGCAGGAGCAGTAGATTCCGGAGTGCTGTGCTGTGGACTGACGCTAGCGAGCGAGAGGATGCGCTGGGAGGCTCTTGACCAGCTTCAATCACCTCGCTTCTCCCCCTCTGCAGCTCCCCTGCTCCCCTGCTACCCGTGGAGTAGGACAGGGCAGGGCAGGGAAGGAAAGGAAGGGTATCGAGGTCCTTACAGCAGCGGCACCAGGTCTGAGCGGCACGGTTTACAGCCGCTCCAAACAAAAAGCATTTAGAGCCGCAAATAAAAATCGGGAATGGCCAGGTCTCGGCGGGAGCCAACGTGAGTCACCCTGTAGCGGCAGGAGCCGCGGGAACATTTTTTGGCGACATTTTGACTGAGGGTGAGTGCTGTTACATACATATTGAGGCTTGGGATCTGCTGACTTTGTGTGCTCCCAATTCCTCCTGCTGGACTTATTCTCACGTCGATCCTGAGTCAGCCAGTGTGCAAGGAGGACGTGAGTGAGACGCCGGCTGCTCTTGTCTCAGCTCATCGGCATCTGACTTTTAGCTCCCAGCTCGCTATCCCCCTGCAAATTCTCATCCAGAGCAGCTAAGCCGAGGTACCGGCGCCACCGAGGGATCACGGAGCAAACGGGAGCCTGCGCCTCCCCCTGCCAAGCGTGCCGCGAACGCCGAGAGAAAGGGCGGGCAGAAGGCAGAAGCAGACTATTCCTCGCACAGCACAGCCCAGCCCCAGGTCCCGGCCCCGGCCCCGGCCCCAGCTTGGTTTCGGCCTCATCTGCAGAGTAAAGTACAGCGCAGAGCTGCCCACCGGAACACGGGATCACAAAGATCATAAAAGACCACAAAAGATCATAAAGAACTTTGAGGTAAGGAGCACTTGAAGGAGCATTGAAGGCGCAAGGCAGGCACAAGGCGGAGGAGGTGTGGTATTCCCTGCACATTGAGAACAGAGAGCAGAGAGCTGCTGTGAGCCGCAGCAGGTGCGCGGTGCGTGCGACCCTCGGCAGCTGAGGTGAGCTGAACTGAGGTGAGGTGAGTCCACCCTTCTACCACCTTCCACCACCCGCCATCACGCTGCCGCCCAACCCCTCCCCGGCACTCCATCACTCACTCTGCTACCCGTTTCCCAACCTCCAGTAGCTCAAAGGGAACACAGCAAAGCTCCAAGCCTAACGCTCACTGGATAAACCAGCAGGACGATCCGGAAGGGCAAGACCTGGCGTTAAGGGGCGTCGCCACACCGTCACCAAGCCGCCACCAAGCCTCTACCAAGTCGCCAAGCCCGAGAGGGTCGAGGGGGGCCACCAGTTAACAGGTGAGAAGCCCTGCCCTGGTCCCTGTTCTCTGGCTCTCTTCCTAAATCTCCGTGCACTTACCACTCCTGACCGGTTAGGAGGAGTGCAGCCCCCCTGTTAAACCGGCAATTAACACCTTGGGGGTCCGCCATGGAAAACCCCAAGCAACTTAGAAGACTCCCACGGAGGAAGGGTACTACCCTCCGCTCCGCCTTCCCCGGAGGGGTCCAGCAGGAGTCGCCACCACCCAAAGACGAGATGTCAAACACAGGCGGCCTATCTTCGCAAGCGCAAGCGCAACCTCGGATTAGCGAGTTTTATATTAAAACCCCTGTCCAAAAGGGTTTCTCCTCTACCCAATCATCTCAGCAGGATACAGACTTAAAAGCTGATAACCACCGCTCCCCCGGACTTGCCTACGTTAAAAACTCAACCCCGGAGAACCCTCCCTACCCTCATCCAAATCTTCCATCACACATGAGACACTCCATGAGTCACTTCACAAGACACATCAGCTGCTCATCCTATCCCAGGAGGTTGCTTTCACGACTCATGACAGCTCTCTTCTCTCACTGAGCGCCTTCTCTGCAGCTTCAGGAAATCCAACCTTATCAGCCCTCAGCTCAGACTCCACAAACATCACGACTTTAAACAACGCGACTAAGCTAGAAGTCCAAGCCCAAGTCCATGGCAGCGTTCTGTTTTCACCATCTGAATACACTGACAACTGTTATATTGCAGACTTAACATCGAAGGCTCGACTGCAACCCAGTCCAAGTGCATTCTCAGGAGCCGGAACGTCCTTCTACCTTCAAACAAGAGCCCAAAAAATGAAGGCCTCTCATTATGTCACAAACTATCCAATCGATTCCTGGCCTCCTAGAAAGTCGAATTGAGGAATCACTAGCCCACTCACCAGGCTTAAGTCCTTCCTCAAACTTCTTCAGAAACCCTCCAGAGGACCAGGAATCATCCGTGTTCACTCTGTCGGACCCCATAAACTCTATTTCGGTCTCACTGACATCCCTCCATGCCAAATAAGACGCAATTGCCAAGGCCACGCTATGGCAGTCGCAGAAAATGGAGCTGCAGATCGATCTAATGCAAACTCTGGCATCAACACTGTCGGATCTGGGCTCCAGGATTATGCACCCTCGAAGGCCTGGCAGGGACAATGGGCAATCGGAATTCTTGTCTCTGTAGCCCAATAATCAACAAATTCTCGTCCCTCCCCGAAATCATGGGCGCAATCTTGAACAGCGTTGAGTGCCACAACTGCAGACAAGGAACATCTCAGCCTATGCCCATGCAAGAGTTTCAAACTCCATCTATCCTCGAAGACCCTTTACGCTCCGCCTCACTAGCCGGCTCATGCCCTGTGAGAAAAAATACACCCCATCGTACTGACAAAGTTATTAAAAGTTCGGCCAGCCTTTCATTAGGGACCAGCCCCGGCCTGCACCAAGCGGGCTTGGAACTCACCGAAACCACATCGACGCAAGTATCAACCACGCAATCTGACCGCTCCGACAGCACCCATACGGGCCTGATTCACAGCGTTTCTAAGCCTCCAACGAAAACCTCACTGTCAAGGCGGGAAAGGAAAAAACTTAAAAAACAATCTAAAAAACAACGCTTATTGAAAAGAAGATCGGGGCTCGAAGGGTTAGCGGCACTCAGTCTACCAGTTATTAAACCAAGGGGTCTCCCCTACTTCCCCATTTTCAACCCACCTGTAAAACCCAAAATAAAAAACATTGAGAAATGTAAGTCCCCCCGCTGGCTCAATGGTCATCAGGGAACAGCCCGGGTCACCAACCCTGGGCAGTTCCGGGATCACAAGAGCCCGAGAAGCACACATCTCAACTACAGTAAATGTATTACTGCCAAACAAATCTACAGGAATAAGTACCAAAGACCACAGCGCTGGGAACCAGAATAACCCTGTACAGATCACTGAAGCAATAATGGAAGACCGGAATAGTCCACCTCAACCCCAGGGAATGGCAGAAATCACGAACACGGATCTTCACAGCCCAATAGTGGGCAATGCCACAGACCGCAGTGCGCCCCATCAATTAGAAGACCTAACTAAAGCCTGTTGGGACTTCCATCCACAGCAGCAGAGTTACTCTTTGCCTCAAGTGCCACAAGTTTCGGGAATGACAAGTCAATTGGGGGGTCTATTTACCCACCTGAAGCACGCTTCTAACTCCTGATGGCGACAGCTCCTTTACCTGGAACAGCCAGGAGCCAGGATCACCAGAGCCCGGAAAAGAGAGCAGAACTAGTATTTTATCCACACTACGAGCATAAGGGCCCACATGATACTCTTAACAGATGCAATCTCCTCTGCCTATTCAACTGCATTCCAGCACTGGCCGGAATCACCTCCTCAGACCTTACATCAGTCAAGTTCTCCACAATACCAGGGAGAGGGGGCTCAGAGGCCACCATTACAATGTGGTCCCAGGAATCCATTAGGAATGCAATTTTTAAGGAAGCCAACCAATTTGAAAACTGGGGCATTGAAATGTGGGTTCCCACCCAACAAAAATAGCCCCACGTCCTTCTCCCACAGGCCCCTGCGAAATAGCTCACCAGCGTACTGAAGGGGTCCCGGGGCGCAACCCATGCCTGGCTTCCAGAAGCGTCAAAAGCTGACAATCTCCTAAACATTGCATGCTATAAAAATCAACGTATGATAAGCTGCAAATTTAACTGCCCTGTCCCCCATGTCAACGACATGCGCTACGGAGACTTAGTCCCAGAGTCGTCAATTAACTTTGCCCAACAACAGCGATCCTCCTAACAAGAACACCAACTGGCCTGATTCCAAACTAACTATCACATCTTGGGAACACGAGCGGGCTAAAGTCAACCCTTCCTTCAAAATCAGCCGTTCAATTCCTGAACAAAAGCAACATAATTTGTTTTCAGGAAACCTGGTCTCTATCCCCATCGCCTTTGCTTGGTTATCATGAACTTTTTCAACCGGCCGCTAAGGTCAATTCTTACGGAAGACCCTCAGGGGGCCTCTCCATTTTCATCAGTCACAGGTGCAAGTTAACGGCTACCCCTGTCACTCGGAACCTGACGGCAGGGCAGACGGTTCTGATTACCGGTCTGTCTTTTTCAGGCAGGGCACGCTCTATCCTCCTAATTAACATTTATCATAATACAGCAAAAACCGCAAAATCAACTACAACGGATCTGATGATAAAACAACTGGAAGACCTTCTAGCGGAATTTGCATCCACGGAGGTACTGCTACTAGGAGATTTTAACATCAAAGACCTCGCATCCAACGGCCTCTTAGCAAGGAAAAATAAAGAGCAAGAAGCGATGATCACTTTTCTAACAACCCATAACTTCCGCTTGGCTCAGCAAATCTCGCTGGAACTTCACCCGGACGCCCATTTCTTGCCAACATTCAGGAGAATCTCAACCATTGATTACATCTTTCTTTCCCCGCTTCTGGGTAATCGTCTGGCCAGGATGGAAATTCCCTATCGTTTGGAGAGTGACCATAACCCCATAGTGGCCACACTGGACCTTTAAGTGCAAGTCGCCCTCGAAACGACAGATGTGGGGCATTCAACGCGAGCCGAATTGCACACTATGGTTAGAAGAATCAAATGGGACTCACGGGGATCCGCCAAGGTGGGAACCTGGCTCAAGGGCGAAACGCGTAACTTCAGACATAGTGCCCCGACAGAATCACACCACCGGTGGGATAACTCCATTGCTAAGCTACAGAATCTCCTCACCGGGCCCGTGGTCCATCATAGAACATTCGGGCCACATCCAAAGCAAACCCATGACCCATTGTTAGCCTCCCAAAGAAAGCCCCTCAGGAAGGCCGTCCGCCAGCACAAACTGAGTGGAACCATGCACACCGCCAAAAAGGTGGCACTGCTGCGGACGACCTACAAGAAATCCCTATGGGAGACCAAGAGACTCAAAGAACAGTCAGAGTGGGTACAAATTTTCGAACTTCTCAAGAGCAAAAGTCAGTCCCAGTTTTGGGATTATATGAACAAACTCCGTTCCACCAACAAGACAAGAGGAAATGCAGTCTGTGAAGAAGCCTGGGCCCTGCATGTGTCCGATCTTTATCGCAGTGACCCTGGCGACCCCGCGGTGATAGAACTAAGAGATTGTGCTGCTTCCATTCAAATAGAAACTTTAGAACTGAACACTGCAGCCGAGGTCACCAAGTATCTGCGAGCCATGAAAAAAGACGGAGCTCCAGGGCCCAACGGTCTCCCAGTCGGGTTATTTAAATGTGCCCCGGAAGAGTGGGCGGACCTTCTGACTCTCCCATTTAACAACGCTTTCGCGACAGGCCAGCTCCCAGACTCTTGGTTAGGTTTGAATCTATGCCCCATATTCAAGAAAGGTGACCCTGCGTCACCGGCTAACTATCGCCTTATTGCCCTATTAGACCTGGAGGCAAAGGCATACGCTCAATGTCTTCTTCGGTTGCTTGAAAAATGGGTCGAAGAAAATAACATAATACCATGCTACCAAACTGGGTTCCGGGCATCGGCCTCCACAATAGACAACATCTTTACTCTAGCCGCTCTGAGTCAAAAAGCAGCACAAAAAAACCATCTTCCACTATATTGCTGCTTTATAGACTACAGCGCGGCTTTTGATAAAGTGTCTCGGAACATCTTGTGGAGGAAGCTGAACAAATGGGGGATTCCGCATGACCTACTAGGTGCACTAATTTCCCTGCATAAGAACACGAGGGTCCGAATTAAAACCAGCCCAAATACACTTTCTTCAAGAATTGCCATCGAAGATGGGCTAAAGCAAGGCTGTGCTCTTGCCCCGCTGCTGTTCAATCTCTACACAGCCGACCTCGGTACATTCTTGGAGAATAGTAACCTTCTCCCGCCAAAACTGGGACCCGCTAAAAAGCCTCTTCACATATTACAATATGCAGATGATATTGTAATAATGGGCCAAGCAAAATCGGGTCTCCAACGGGCATTAAGTATGCTTCATACATATAACTCCGCCAATGCCCTGAAAATCAACCCGGCAAAGACGAAGGTACTGGTATTTGGCAGATGTAAGAACAAGAAATGGCTGGCATGGAACATCGCGCCCGCCAGGTTTAACACAACAGTAAAATATAATTACCTGGGAGTCTGGTTCAATGAGACGTCCAGGCCTACAGCTCACCTAGCCGCTTTGCAAAAGAGAGCAGGCGCAATTACATACTCCCTGACCCGGCTGAACCAAACTTTGAGCAGCCCCTCTGCAGAAGCCATCCTGAAGGTGGCTAATGCTACTTTACTTCCTGCATTAACTTACGGACACCAGGCCTTTCCTGGAGCATGCTCCTCTAGTCTTGAGCTGGCCCAAATCTCCACCTACAAAAAACTTTTCCATCTGCCAAGTTTTATTCAGCGGGCAAGACTACGATTGGAGCTGGGCCTACAAAGACAATCTCTTCACTGCGAGGCCGATATCCTGAAATATTTTATTAGGACCCTAAAAGCAGGTGATAACACTCTTAAATTCCAGCTAAAAGGAATCCTGTCTAGCCCTGGCAATCCCTGGAATACCCAGATTATAAAGGCCATAAGAGTGTTAGAGATTGACGAGTCATCTCTCCCCTCAGTCACTATCCCATACTCTGCCTGGAAAAGCACCATCAATAAGCAAGTCAAACTTATTTCTCAGTCCATGGATCTGCAGGCTCTAAAGACATCAACCATTCTGATCCCTTTGAACTCTTCGTATCTTCTTGGGCATCCACAAGCATACTGCCAGGAAAACTCAAGCAAAGGGCCTCGGAAGAACATAATGTTTATGCGACTTCTAGGCCTGCGCTCGACGGCCTACAACAAATGGGCCCCAACAAGCAAGGGGGGGGGGCTTGCAGGCTGTGTAAATACCACTCCGAATCATGGCTGCATCTCCTGTGCTGCTGCCCGGCACTAGCAGCCCCCAGAAGGTCCCTTTTGAAACCCTTGTTCTTAAAATGGGGCGCCAGGACGTGCTGGGAGGCCTTGGCCTTGTGTTTTACATCTACTGACATTCAAGTGCTCGCTAGGTTTGGAAAATTTGTGAGACTTTTGGACAATCTTCTATTACCTCCCCTGGTTGCCATGCTTCCTCCCCCTCCCCCTCCCCCTCAAAGACTCATACAGACTTTTTTCGTCCTTTGGCCCAGTACTCTCTGTCTTAACTATTTTGTCCGGCCAAGCATAGCAAAACGCTCACATAGGGAACTATAATGCTGCTCTTCAATAAGCATATAGGTCTCTAAGCCTTGAAAATTGTTCTTTAGCCTTGTTTTTACTTGATAAATGTCCTTTGTGTGTAACTGTATACCTTGTGCTTGGCAGGGACTGTACTTGTCCCCCATTCTGGTTTTGCATCAATACTTTGGAAACCTATCGCTCCTCCGTTCATGTGACTCCATCAAACATGGATTTCGTAAAAGACCTTTAATAATTTCAGGTCTAAGCACCCCTCACTCCATGAACAGTTTGTGGGATTTACTGTAATCGTGCACTCTTTTACAAGTCCATGCTTTTCTTCCCTGAATCCTCACCCCCCTCCACTGAGGAGACTTGTGCAAAAAGTGATAACATAATTATTTGTGTCATAGCGTCATGTGCTATGGTGGCACGCGCCATGATGTCACTTGCAAAATACCTAACTTGGTTAGCCCCCCCCCCCTTTTTTTTTTTTAGGACTTGTTCCCTGGAGGAGGATTGGTGGTAGGTGGCGGCAAGAGGGGGGTCACTCAGTATAATCACATGTGCAACTTGTTGTTTACTGCGCAGTTTTAAGTGCATGAGCAGCCGGGAGAGAATCGAATTACAGCAAACCATGGTGTAGGCTTGTAAGCAGGGTCGTGGCAGTAGAGCAGAAGGGTTGATGCCATTGGTCAGGGTAGAGGTGTCTGCACCCTGTTCTGGGGTGAGAGTAGAAAGAAAGCGGGAAGCAGCTTTGGGCACCAACGCTTCCCCTCTCTTCTTGTTTCGGGACCCAGCTTGGGTGCATTTAGGCCTGCAAGAGTGTCTTAGATTATCGCGGGCATGCCAATTTAAAAGTAGGAAGTTATGATTGGCCTTGGAATCTTTATTTCTCTTGGGCCATATCGCTCCTGCGGAAGTCAGTCCTGCAAGTTCTCTGATTGGCTGCCAGCAACATGCGAAAAATGTTGCTGCCAGCCATTACACGACTAGTTGACTTAGCATAGCAAACAAATACTCTCAGACACTTTAACCCCTTCCACGCAGGGCTAATTCCCCCGCGGTGCAGGTGGAGGGGTCGCGCGCGGCGCTCGTGATGAGCTCATCTCGTCATGCTGCACAGTGGAGCTGTGCTCATGACGATCTGGGCTGGTCATGACTCCGCCCACTCCCATAGAATGCCCACACAGGGGGGGAATTAGCCCCCGCATGGGAGTGCCGCAGCTGTTATGACGAGCTCAGCTCATCATGAGCACAGCTCCACTGTGCCTCATGAGGAGCTGCGCTCGTCATAAGCATGCAAGGGGTTAAACATGCCTATTTGAAAGTGGAATACTCTGCTAAAACAGTTTCCATTGATTTAAGACTGAAAAGGAATGATTGCGAGTAAAATAAAGTGCTGCAATAATGCAGCTAAATTTAAATTTTTGTGCCGTTAAATTTCAATTTTTGTGCCGCTAAATTTGCAAATCCATGCTGCAATATCCTGGGGGTCTGACAGTTGCTCTTAGACCACTAGTGCAGATGGTCTTTCATCACTCTGTTGGAAGAAGTGATGAACTGTCGTGCCTGGGATGATACAAAGATGTCCTTATACCCAGCACAACTGAAGTGATGTAGCGGTATTACTTCATTATTTTATTTTAACATATTGTAACACTGCCAGGGCAAATGTTTAGCTTCATTAGTATCTGTTTAAATCCTAAATACAGCAATTAGCTATTACAAGGTGACCAATGCATCTTTGCAAATTACCTTCCACCGCATGGCAACATGTGGTAGTGTTATTTGTAACTATTTATGTTTGAGCAGGAAACGTTAATTGTCAAAATCTGCAGACGATAAATCATGTGGCAAGTGCAGCAAATCTACATTCATGTGGGAAATGTCAGAGCTACTGAATAGTAAAGCATGTGGCCCTGCTTATACACATCAAGCCCAGATATTGTGCATATCATGTGACCATAGTGAAGTGCCCATTTCAGTCATAAGCTCTTTGGGAATTCCTTAACAATAAAAAAATATCCCTCATCTCTTTAGAGCTAACATTATTCACAAATCATATCTGAGGCCATTGTGAATGGTGTACCACCATACCTATGGCATACTTCAGCACCTCATCCAACACACCATAGGAACCAATCATCCCCGAAACCTACAGGGTACAGGGTTCATTTGGCAGCCCCACATATTGACAGAACTAGGATAAGTCACTTAAAACTTGTCACTGACTACACATGTCAAGCATTCTCTCAGAAAAAGTTCCACAGCTTTATCTAGTACTAGTCGCTAGAAGTAGTCCGGTATCTATCACTTTGTCACATTTATGCAGGTGTGACTTTATTGGACAGCCGTAGACTATGTACAGTACCTCTATCCATGGTTAATTCATCCGGCCACATGAACATAAGCTATTTCTTATTCATCCAAATTCCCTCATCTAGGCCACTCTTCCTGAATCAAAACCACCTTCATCAAAAGTGAATCTTGTAACCCTTCTTCCCCATCAAGCTCTCAAACAACATTGCATCAACTTGATTAACTACAGTACGATCTTGCTTATTCCACTCAAATGTATCAATATCTTCCTAATCTCTCTCCCCAAACTCCAGTGGCAAATTAGACAGAAAATCTTCTTTCACATGCCTAACCCCTGAAACATAATCTATTCTGTACCCATACTCCTGCAGTTTGTACTGCAGCTTTGCTATTCTGGATGTCGCATGCACTGCCAACTTGGTGCCAAACAGTTCTACCAAGGGTTTACGGTCACTTCTCAGACTGAACTCGCAGCGCCACAAGTGAGTCTTGAAATAATGCACATCCAGGCAGCACACCAGCTCTTCCCTCTCAATGACGCAATGAGTAGCTTTTGCACTCCTCAGTGCCTTAGATGTGAAAGCTTTAACCTCTTCTCGACCCTCTTTCCCCCCAAAAATAGACTGCCCAGACCACAACCACTGGCATCTGTCACTACACTACTCCTGTTATACAAGCTAAATGTTTTCAGTGGTTCACCCTTGGCAAGTTCCTCTTTCACTTTTATAAAGGATATCTTGCACGAATTGATTCATACCAATAACACATTCTTTTTAAGTAAAAGAGGTCATGCACTGTTTTTCAGAACAATATGACACACACTTTGTGTGTAACTTTTCAGACCTGAGACATGGCATGATCTTCACTATGGGTTTAGAGTGCATTTCCTATTTATTTTGTTACACATTCATTGCTTGAGACATTTAGTTTCAAGTATTGAACATTTCCCAAAGCTATCTTGCATTTATGCTTCTTGATAGTGGGGATATCCGTGCCATTCGTCCACCACACACCTCCCACCACAAAGACCCTTTACACAAACTTGGTGTTCACTGCGTAGCTTTTATTACTTGTCAATAACACCATCTTTATTTGTTATTAAACCTCCACTTTTGACCAATTTTATTAACCATCGAAATACCATTACTGAACATAAGGAGGCGCAGAATCAATCTGCGCCACAGGTTACCATGTATTTACAATTCGTCAGCTCTAGATCCCCTTGAGGCGTGTTGTACAAGCAGGACACAACCCAACCCCTTACCACTTCGTCCATATGAGATACCATGTTGCTTCATCCAAGCACCGGCTACTAGGGTAGGGCAGGAGAGTCCAGGACCACCAGCAGGACGGCCCCTTATCCCGCCAGCCCAGAGCCCCAATGACTGCCTCCCTGCTGCAAGGTCAGGCAGTTTCCGCATAAAGAAGTCCCCGGGCCTTTTCCTCTTGTCCGGGACCCCGCCACAGGGCAAGTAGCCCACTGGCGCTCTTGCCCCCCCCCTAGCTGCTCCACCTTCCATTTGTGATGCTCTGGGCTATACTTCGAATGCTACTCCATAGCCCCCCAATATAGTTTGGACAAACAGCTCCAATCCTACCCTGGACAGCTGCAATCCCTCTGCCCAATACACATTCGAGTTTAATGCCTGCAGCATACTATGCCTATGGGATAATTTGCAAACCCCTCTATAGTTTCACTACCTCTGACCATAAGATAGTGGTGTCTGGCAATACTCTCTTAACCCATGATAAGGTAGAGAAAAGGGGTTTCTTCATCCCTTCCTGCCACCCGGAACCATATTTTTACCCTGAGTGAATAACCAACACATCTGGAATGGGCATACCATTGTCCAGCGCACTCCGCAACTGGCCTGCGACGTC
Source organism: Lissotriton vulgaris (assembly GCF_964263255.1). Classification (NCBI taxonomy): domain Eukaryota; kingdom Metazoa; phylum Chordata; class Amphibia; order Caudata; family Salamandridae; genus Lissotriton; species Lissotriton vulgaris. The sequence continues at coordinate 330,321,082 of NC_141695.1, read as the reverse complement.
CTCTACACGATGCCCATCAACCCTAACCAATTATGGTTAACTCCCATGGCCCTTTGCATTCCCAATTCTCCTGGCTCTGTGTATAACCGAATCTCCATACCTGCGTCTCCTTACTTGACACTACTGCATATAAGCCCCCAGTTGCCCCACCAACCCCTGCACTTGGCGCAAGGTAACCTCCCGTGCCCTTAATCACTACTCAAGAGATTTGAAAAGCCTATGTAGGTCCTAAACACGCACCACATAAGATGATCTGCTCATGTTCTGCAGGCCCAAAGCCCCCTATTGCTGTCCCCACTGAGCTACGAACCAACGGTTCCTTGTAGTTACCAGATTAAATGATGTCAGAAACATGATGAAATGGTGCAGGAATAAATTAGGCCTGCTAGCGTTATTAAAGTCAAGTGAAACCAACTCCAGTATGTCAGAAACCTGCTAAAGTCGTGCATGAAATAAAGTAGGCGTTATTAAATTAAGTGAAATTAACCCCAGTGAGCTCAAAGTAATTGATGATGAGAGACTTGTCAATAATGAGAGACAAGTACTTATGGATAAACCGCTTATATTGCAATGTCTGTTCTACTTAATGTGCTGCCATATTACGGCATATCTGACAATCCGCCCGGCACCATGTCCACTTGTGTCTTACTGTATGTAAAAGATACCACGATGCGTTTTAGCAACCAAGCTCAAAGGAAGCAACTACAACGGTGAGCCCCCCCCCCCACCGGGCTACCTGGGCAAGCTCTATCTACTTGGCCCCTGAGGATAATCCCTCCTTAATGTGTAGCCACCACGAAAATGTTAAACGTGTTCGCACCAAGGGAGAAACTTGTATCTTACTAAGTATCCCCATACCAATGAGCCCACGAGGCGCGAACTCGCTCCCTCCTTGCTGTTCAGGTTCCCATTCCACCACCTTGGCATATCCTATGGCAAAATCCATACTGTTACCACAGAGAACCTGGACTCCTTCCCATGTGTGCTGGCACTGATATGACGGCCATCCTTAAGTTCAGGCCAGTTACCGTCCGGCGACCACGTTACCGCCCTTCTCAGCGTAGTGCGCCCCCGCCAGCGTATAAAGGAAAAGAAAACAAGCAGTTAGAATTAGATGGTCTTCCACTTCAAAGGCGCTCTTATGTGTGGAGCAGAAAGTTCATCTTTATAAAACCCCAAGCAATTTCCCGGATAACCGCTGAAGCTCCAATGCGCTCTAACGCTGCTCCTCCCCATGCGTAAGCTATGCAAGCACGCTCAGCATCACACCCACACTCAGCCCCTGAAATCTATGGGAATTACCATTTTATTTGCTGGCAGCACTCGTTCACCAGAATGGGTAACAGCCGTAAAAACAGTCTTATTCACCCTTGACGAGCACCATTTCCACCTTTTAACTACTCCCCAACAGTGATGCTTATTTCATCAACCCAGAAAAATGTACTCCTGTTTTCGTCATTTTTCCAGCTGTATAATAGTACAGAACCATTGTCTGCACTGACCCGTGGTACAGCATACTTAACTGTCTGCTTATGCCCAGAGGTCCTTGTAACACAATATTCCACATACTCAAAAAGTGTCTGCTTACGCCCAGAGGTCCTTGCCAACCCAATATTCCACCAGGGTACACAGCACGATGGACGGACCACGTACTTACCCCATTGCCCCCTGCAACCTATGATTGCATCCAACCAATAACTTTGCAACTGCGAGCATTGCCACATCAGACATAAAAAGTCTGTTCTTGGTTCTGTTTATCTGGGACACGCTGAGATTTTACTTAGAAAGACAGTGAATTCTGGAAACAAACCTTTGCAGGGATTCAATGAAGATTTAAATTGTTCTTTCCGTATGTACCTGTGACGTCAGTCACTGGACCGTAGTCCATGGGCACGTCCTATGAGAAGATTTGCCATTCCTAAAATTCCCTGCAAAAAATTACGGTACTTATGCACATTATCGCATTAGTAGAAACATTATCGCATTAGTAGAACACCGCATAGCTTGTGGAAGGACTTTTGCACTGGATTCAAGATAGCCTGGCTGATGAGGATTATGAATCCGAAATCGGTCCCAGGATGCTTGTTTCCGGCCAGGGAAGACATGGCTTGGCAGTTCGGGCTGGACTGTTCCCATGAGGTACAGGGTCAGACTGATTTGCATATGGCCATGTCTGAACAGGGGTGGTGGAGTGAGCTAAAGAAGGGTGATGGATTAAACCCAGATCAGTTGACTGGGGGAGAGTGTTTGATTTGCTCAAGTGTTCCGTCCATCATCCCCTTTGGTATCGCTTTGTTCGCCCTAAGTTTGCAGGGTATGCCCAGACGTGGGCCCCTTGCTCACTCTACCACTGGATTCAAGATAGCCTGGCTGATGAGGATTATGAATCCGAAACAGGTCTCAGGATGCTTGTTTCCGGTCCAGGGAAGCAATGGCTTGGGAGTTCAGGCTAGACTGTTCCCATGAGGCACAGGGTCAGACTGATTTGCATATGGCCATGTCTGAACTGGGGTGGTGGAGTGAACTAAAGAATGGTGATGGATTAAATCCAGATCAGTTGACTGGGGTTGAGTGTTTGATTTGCTCAAGCGCTCCGTCCATCATCCACTTTGGTATCGCTTTACTGGAAGACAAGCAACATTCTTGAAATCCAACATAGGCAACGGGTTATTAAAGTACAGTGGCTATGTTTATTTTAATGAGAGATTAACTGATCCCAGGTGTCATTGGAAGTGTGTGCAATATTACTCATTCCTTTGCACCAGCAGAGCGGTTACCCTTGGTTGAAGGAAATGCCCTGATTCGGGTCACTCACCACAACATCTTTGCCTTCTACTAAATTAAGAGTCGGTCAAACAGTAAAGAATACAAACCAATAATAGTTTATTCAAAGTTTGCTCAGAGTGGAGCCCTGTCTGCCCAGTCACTAAGAGAGCTGCAGAGAGAGTCTAAATTCAACAACCATAACAATACATTATGTACATTTCAGAATCAAGGAAAAACACACCCACCATATTTGGCTTAATATACTTGCAGGGTGCACCAAGAGGAAGCACCATTCCTGAAGCAACGTCCTCTGTTCCATTGTAAACATTCGAGCAAGTACCATTAGACAAAGTAAAATCCTGGGTGCGCATAAAGTGGACCTTGATAATCTACAGTGGCATATCTGGTATTCATTCCTACTGTACTCTGAGCCTTCTTTTTCACTAAAGACACTGTATTTGTAAACAATATTATTCCAGAACAATTTACGTATAGAAAAGCGTCAGTATAGTTTACTCTCAGACAACATGCAGGATAATACCCTGCTTTTTGAGTAACTATTAAATCTTGATAATGCCACCCCACTAAGGTGATGTTCTGTTCCTCCATATGCAAATTGTTACAATACATATTAGTGTCGCAACTTGGGTATCCTTTTCCTCGTGGCTTCCTGTAATACAAACCAGGACCCGGATAACTCATCCCGAGCTCACCCTTTACCTCTATGAATTGGGGTGGGCGAACATATGTATAATTAACCAGTGACAATGGGTAAGCAATCCATAAACTTGTAACAGATTCAGTAGGGTAACAAGCTGTACCTTCACTAAAGAATTTCTTATGTGTGTCTAAAAATACATTGATCTGGATTGTCCTTTTTGTATGAGCTTGAGAAACAATCTTGTGTGTAGTACATGATGGGGCATTGTAATCACACTCCAAAAACCCAAGATACCTCACCTAAAATAAACAACAGTAACACAAGAAGAGCACAAACCAGTTTTTCTTAGTAGACCAAACTTTTCGTAATTGAACAAAGGGAATTAATGGTTGTTCTTCGTCAGTGACTGTTGGAAGTGGGGGGTCCTAGTCTCTCACCGCCACCACCAAATGCTGGAGGCGGGAGTCCTTGCTTCACACCTTTGTCACCAGGTGCAAGATCCGGACCCGTAATTTCAATGTTAGGCTAAGGGGACACTGTCTGAGATAGCCCTGCTTTCCCTTAGTAGCTTGGCACAAGCAGCCAGGCTTATCTCCAAGGAATGAGTGTACAGTATGTGAAATTACCCTCACAGCAACCCACTGATGTCACCACAAATAGACTCCACACCAGTTTTTATAAAACAAGTATAATCTTTATACAAGAAGATATACGATAGGACCAAACAACACAAAACCAACATATAAGCATGGATAATATTCCTTCCGGTGGGTTGGTAGGTTCTAATCCCAACCACTGCTTCTAACCAACAGTTAAGTTCTACTTCTAACCATTCCCCAAAAGGTTAGGCAGGTGGTATTGCTAGAATCACACACGTCGCAAAAGAAAATAAATACTCCATGCGTAACGATATACCTTGTGCTGTGCACTAGAGGAACAATGCCATGCGTAGCACCACAATCATGTACATCGCAACAGAAGGAATAATGCAATGCATATCACTACCAGCATGCCCTGTACAAGGAAGAAACAAAGCAAGGCGTTACGCTACAATTATGTACTTGCGCAAGGGAAAACAATGCAAGGCATCACGTAATAATCCTGAACTGTGCGAAGAAGAAATAATGCAATGCGCCACGTTAGGCATGTACTCTACAAGTGAAAAATAATGCAGTCCGTAGCGCACCCAGCATGTAAATCGTCAGGCACAATTAGAGTCAGGCGTCATACAACAGTTTGATAGTTCGTTAGCAGCAGCAAGTGCAAAGTGCAATACGACAGTTTAGGTGCTCCATTAACAGTTGCCCCAATCATGGATCAATGATGGTACAAAAGTACTGCTTCTCACTCCGGCACCAGTACTGCCCCACCTTGGGTCAGCCCGGGCCTAGATCCGAGCCGAAGCAACAGGTTCGCGCAGACAGAAGCGAGAGGACGACAGAGTGTCCATCCGGGCCGGCACCCCACTCCAGGTGGTGATCCACGCTAACTGGGGGGGGGCGCGACCCCACTCTCCTTTCCTCCTTCAACGGCTTGGGCCTTGCTCCAGAACTCCGTCAAATGGGCACTCGGCGGCTCAGCTTCTCCTGGGCTGCCAGTCCGGGCCGCGACTGCTTCACTCGGAGGACCCGATAACCTGGCCCTCTTCCCAGTGGTCTCAGTCACCACCAAGACCCGCCCTCAGCACTGTGGAGACCTACTTCGATTCTGATGCACTCACCACCCAGGCACTCTTCACCAGTGCCTGAGGTTGCACCGCATTATGCACTCTGCGTGTCTGAGACTCATCTCTTCTCTGGTGCACACAATGACCTGGCGCTCTTCACCAACTCCTCAGCTTGCACCACAACATGCTCCTTGTGTGTTTTTTTCTTCTTCTCCCGGTGCACACAATGACCAGGCGCTCTTCACCAGTGCCTCAGCTTGCACCACGACACACACCTTCCGTGTGCGAGTCTTACCTCTTCTCCCGGTGCACACGATGACCAGGCGTTCTTCACCAACGCTTCCGCTTGCACCACGACACGCACCCTGCGCTTCCTAGACTCACTTTTTTTCCTGGTGCACACAACAACCAGGCGCTCCTCACCAATGCCCTGGCTACACCATGGCACGCACCATGCATGTCCGAGTCTTCTCCTCTTCTTCCGGTGCACCCAATGACCAGGTGCTCCTCACCAATGCCCTGGGTGCACCATGACACTCTTCTCGCGCGTCTACGACTCAGTTTACTCCTGTGTGCCCACAATCACAAGGCACAACTTCTGAGGGTCTCAAGCTTCAAAAGCACGCGCATGCCGCGTTGCTTGGGACGTCTCCGGAAACTTTTCTGTTCCTGTGTTTCCAAACAGGGAACCAGCTCACCTCAGGCCCTTGGAGTTCATGACACAGCACAAAGCACAGTCCTGCTGAAGAAGGGGGGACACCACCCACTGCAATGTTCCTTCAGTATCTTCCTTGGTAAAAGCTACAAACTGCAGGCCAGCCCCAGATCATGAAGCAAGGGTCAGTCCTATCCAACAGTCTCTTCTGCAACTCCTTCCTTGACAGAGGTTCTTCTTGATCACAAAAGAGGCCACAGCCTTTGCAGACTCGACCTTTCCGTTTCGCCATTCAAAACTACACCAAATTCTAGGGGGTTCAGCTTTCTTAGTTATACCCATTCATGTCTTTAAAGTTCTTTGTGCTCAGGGGTCCATGAACCCTCCCTAAATCAGTTCTGGGTATCTCCCTCCCAGTGTCACCTTTCTCCCTTTGATACTGGGGGCCTGGATCTTTAATCACTCAGCTGGAGATGGGTCAATTGGTTTATAGCGGAGCCACGTTCGGGGGAACAAGAACATTACGATTGCTGTAATTCGCGCTATTGGGCCAGAGCAACCCCTAACGTTTGGAGGCTCATGGGGCAGTGTACCTAGGACAAGAAGTTACTTGCATATTGGCAACAACTTCATTCATTTTGTAGGAACATTATAGTACTACATCTCCACTTTTTTGTAAAATACAAAAAAAAGTTACTTAAAAAAACGTGAGTGGGGTGTGGTGCACCCTGTCCTGAAGAAGGAGTTGATCTCCCAAACATGTCGACGCACCCAAGAGGTGGTGTGCTTAATATCACATAATCACCTCATTCTGCACCCATTTTAATAGTTCCAGCCCGGGGGCTCATTAAATTAGTTCTGACCTACCCCACGAGCCAGGCACTTTTTAAACATTCACTTACTCACATTACCTCACAACATACTCACACCCAACCCTCGCATGCTCCACGCATAGTCAAAATATCAGTGCTCCCGCGTAGTCGTAGGTCGCAGCACGCCGCATCCCGTAGAGGGGTGCGAAGACCCCAATGATGAAGCAAGGGTCTTTTTGGTGTGTGAGGGGTATTTTAAAAACACTATGTGCTCCCCACCATTGTGGGGAACACATCACCCAATCTGGTGGATTCTTATTGTTTATTTATATTATCCGGGAGAAGGAATCCACCCCTGTCTCTCTCTCCCCCCCTTGTTCTTTATAGCAACCAATTACCACTACACTTTACATCGGGGACCCTTGTACTTTGACACGGATTAGCAGTGTTATAGTACCAAAGCATCTAAATTGGCAACTCTATGTCAAGAAAATGGTCTAGGGGGGCAGCAAAAAGTTTAGGGAACTTTAGCCAAAAAGGCCAAGTCCTACAGCGATCATTCTGCCAAAGGGGTGCATAGCGAATAATAAAACTAGGGGGCAAATTTCCAGCAAGAGAAGTATACAATTTCCCAGTGTCCATCAGAGCCTCACTGACACAGGCTCCTATTGTCCATCAAACATTGGAGCTCTTGAGCACTGGCGGTGAAGCTTTCTCTGTCCTAAGCTCTCAATGTATCCTACGTCGATCATGATAATGTAATCCCCTCCAATGGAGCACTTTTGATCTATCCTGTTCAGTGTTCAAGCAGTGCACAAACCTAACATCACTTTAAATTAACTCAGTTGGTACTATAGCAAAGTACACCCTAACTTGCACAGTTCATCCCTATCTAGTCTGACTTCTCCTTTTATGCCCTATTCCTCAGCTGAAGCCGCAGATTGTACCTGGTTACTCCAGGCACAGATGAATCAGTGAAAAGGGGTTCTTGGATAGCTCGTATCTCCTTTTGAACTGCTGCATTCAGCACTTCATCATTCTCCTCATTCGTTCTGGTCCAGGTCAGCCTGGCATCATTGAAGGGGATAAACTGAGGCACCATCCCAGATTCAGTATCCCCTACTCCATCTTTTATCCATTGGTTATAAGGCAAAGGTAGAGGCACCCTTTTGCAATGAGTGGCATGCACCCAATTCTTCCAGCCACCGACCTTAATAGCTGAGCGTGTAGCCAGAAGGACATGTTCCCGTCCCTTCCAGCGCGGCTCCAAACTCTTCTTCCTCTGGAAGTTTCTGATCAACACAAAATCGCCAGGCTGAATGTCGTGTCCGGGTCCCTCTGGTGTAGCTGCCAGGGACTCACAGACCGGTTGGTGAACAGAACGCAAATCATCCGTTAACTGGCACAAGTAATCAATTAACAAAGGGTAATCCATATCAGAAAAACAGTGAGGTTGCAGGACACCCCAGAGATTTGCCGGGTTCCCAAACGCGACCTTGTACAGTGACAATCCTCTCCTAGAATCTGCTGCTGTTCTTGTTGACAAAAGAGCTAATGGTAAAGCATCTGGCCACTGTAACCCTGTGGTTTCCTCAATCTTTGCCAATTTCAGTTTGAGAGTACCATTGTACTTCTCAACCAAACCTGCTGACTGAGGGTGATTTGCAGCATGAAACTTCTGCTTTATGTGCAAACCATCACAAATTAATTGAATGACCTTGGCATTAAAATGACTTTCGTTATCACTCCAAATCAAACGGGGCAAGCCAAAACGAGAAAAGAACTTTTTCAGCAGAGCTTTGCAGTCGTAACAGCTGTATTGTCTTTGAGGATATGCTTCAACCCATTTACTGAAAGCACAAACCACCACTAAAATATACTTAAAATCATTGCACCTATCTAATTCAGTGTAACCAATCTGAAGGACCTCAAAAGGGAAAGTGTGTGATGCAAAATTGCTGGGTGGGGTAAGAGTACCTTTTCCTAGATTGTGCATCATGCACACCATATAATACTTCACTAAATGTGCAGCAGTTTTTGAAATGTTATCATTCTGCCATACAGGATATAACAACTTACAAATACCCTTAGCACTAATATGGGCTGGGCCATGGGGCATTGTAACTACAGGGAGAACATATGCATCTGGCAACGTCAATCTATCATCCCTCATCATTCAATTGGGCTGTATTTTCTTGCCACACTGCTAACTCTTCTGTTGTGGACTCACTTTGAATCTTCTTCACTTTTTCAAGTGGGTCTAAAAACATAGCAACCTCAGGCACCCACCCAGCAGAACCTGTTACAAACATTCTTTTCATTTTGGTCCGAGCTGTTTCTGTAGCTGTCTGATCTGCAAAAGCATTTCCCTTACCTATGTCATCAGTGACTTTCCGATGGGCACTACACTCACTAAAGCAAACCTCTTAAATATGGTTAATGTAGACAGCAGCCGCAATATGATGTGCCCGTTCTGGATCTTGGTGCCATGGGAAGTAAGAAACCCCCTCTCCACCCAGAGTCACCCAAAATTATGCGCGACTCCAAAGGCATACTTGGCTGTCGGTATAAATGTTAACCAGTCCCTCGCTCAATTCGCAAGCTTGGATTAGGGCAACAAGCTTGGCAGCTTGGGACGACTGATAAGGCACTTGTGATATCACCACTACTGTACGCAATGTAGTAACAGCATATGCAGCAGTTATAGTGCCATCTGGTAATTTAAAACAAGAGCCATTGACTTATAGTTCCCCTTGGGGGTCAGATAAGAAAACATCAGTCAAGTCTACCCATCCTTTTGTCTCTTCTTCTGTCTGGAAGATACAATCATGCTTATCAATCTCATCATTCTCAGAAGGGACGGGCAGTAACGTGGCTGGGTTCAAAGTGACACATATTTAATCGTAATGTGTTTTGCAAACAATGTTAATTCACAGTCCGTCAGACGTGCATTGGTGAGGTGCTGTGTCTTTGTCTTATTCAAAAGTGTATCCACAGCAAGGGATACCATAACTGTGAGGTCAGTATCCTGTATGATCCAACCGAATGTCTTATCGAGAAGGCCACAGCAGCAACCGCTCTTAGACATCCTGGGAGGGCTTGTGCAACAGGGTTAAGCATAGCAGAGAAATAAGCACACAGCCGTTACTTGTCTCCAACTTTTTGTGTTAAAACAGAAAGCGCACAAAGTGCCATCTCATGGACGTACAACACAAACTGTTTTGTGTAGTCTGGAGTGCCAAGTACTGGAGCCGAAAAAGCGCAGTTTTCAATTGCAGAAAAGACTGCTGACATTCGGACATCCAAGGCAGGGGCTCATGCGTGTTTTTTTAATGTTAGAGCAAGCAGGGGTTTGAGTAGTAACGAGTAGCTAGGTATTCACTGTTGACAGTAAGAAGTGATATCTATGAAAGCGAGCACATCCTTCTGAATTTGTGGAACAGCCATTTTAACAATGGTACTGATGCGCTCCGGGGTCAATCTACTACCCTCCTTCGACAGTAGGTGACCTAATTAGGTGACCTCCTGTTGACAATACTGACATTTAGAAAGAGACACCATATGGCTATATTTGGCCAAATGCGACAACAATTTAACTGTACTGTCTTTGCAGCCTTGTTTCTGTATCAGAAGGGATAAGCAAATCATCAGCGTACTGCACCAATACATTACCTGGGGGAAGTGAAAGGGAATCCAATTGACACTTTAATGCTTGACTATAAATACTCTGACTTTTTGGTGTAGTCCTGAAGAGTCCGACAGAATCTAAAACTCTGACCAGCTAGGGTAAAACCAAAGAAGTACCTGCTATCTGGATGAATAGGAATACTGAAGAACGCATTTTTCAAATCAATGACACAGAACAATTTGGCGGTAGAAGGAATCCTTATCAAAAGAGTAGTAATGTCAGGAACTACTGGAAACTGAGGGACCACTATTTCATTAACTTCGGGCAAATCAATCACGAAACGAGAAACGTCTTCATCGTCATCAGAGGAACCTGAGGGTGCCCTTTTAAGAATTTGAAGAATAGGGCTATTGCAAATATTGGCAGTTGTCACCTCAACCACTCCCTTCTATACAAACCTCGTATAATTTGCAATAAAGCTCGCTCCCCTGCATGCAGTATTTTATACTGAGAGATACAAGGCAAATTAGCACCATCCTTAACCTGTATGGAAACCGGTGATACAAGCAGCAATCCCACATCTGTGTTGCCTGTCACCCACCGAGTGGGTGGTACATCTTTAAAGTCAACAGGAAGGGGTACATCTTTGGACACTGCTTAGCACGTGCTACATCTGAAAGCATTGTCATCTAGACACCTGCTGGAAAACAAGAACTTGTGGCATGAAGTTTTTTCAATCAATACAACTCCATCACATTTTTACCACAATTAGATGTCAGCAAGAATGGCAAATCCACAGTGAAAGGACCAATAGTCAATGCAAGAGGTTTTGAAATGAGGCTTACAACTGGTACACCAGAGAAACCGACCAACATATTATTTTAGCTAGACAGAGCCGCCCCAGGGACCATACTTCGCATCTGTGTCCACCAAAAACTCCTTAGCTGAACCTTGCAATTCAGCTGTCACATAAGGACAACACTGGTCTACAGGTATTGAAACTGGTCCCCCACTCTGTCCCTGGCTGTCCTAGCTGTAATATATTCTAGTCACTTCATCCACATCATAATCATCGTGATAGTACTGTCCATCTCGAGGGTCATCAAAATAATTGCTATCAGAACGACTGTGAGGCTGCAGCCCCCTGTGCCCTATCAGCCCCACCAGTTCCACTACCCCGACCACCAGAACCCCGTCCTCTGGGGGCTGCTATCTTCTGCAAAAGCACAGGACACTCACTACGCCAATGTCCCTTCTCCTTACAATAGGCACACTGATTCGGACCCAAAGGCGCAGTTGTTGGCTGCCTACTAGTGCGTGGTAGCTGTCGAACAGGACCACCACGTCCTCTTGCATTCTCTCTAAAAGCTTGCTGTAACAACACCTTTGCCTTTAAATCCTTATGCCTCTTCTCTGTCCTCTCCTTTTCCTCATTATCCCTATGCTCATAATATTGTGCCATATTCAAAATAACAGAAGAAGAGGAAGACCAAGTACTTACAGAAGTCTGCAATCGAGTCGCAATTTCAGGAAGCAAGTTAGAGACAAATATATTAACAAACAACCGAACACCTCCCTCAACAGACAAATCCTGCCCACTGTAGTCCAAAAACATACCTCCAAATTGAGTGAAAAAAATCAGACACACTCCTCTTTCTTCTGTCGACAAGCTGACAATTTGTCCCAATCCACCTTTCTTGGTGGAATAAGAGAATGCATGTACGTAATAATGCGGCATGAGAAAGCCTTTATCGGTTCCCGAGGCTTGTCACCTGGCTTTCTGTCCTGGCCCACCCAACTCTGGAACAGAATCTTGAGTATGGACCTGCCTCCAAATATCAACTGGAACAAGAAGACCAAAAACATTTCAATGTCAGCAAGAGTCATTACAGTCGAAGAAGCAGCTTCAGTCAACTCTTTATAATAAACAGGGGGGTTCTTTTTAGGGTCCGGCAAATGAGCTTTGAGGGATAAAACCTCACCACTTTTCCATGGAGTATTACCCCTTGTTTGTGAAACCGGGCTGCTACTGCTGCTCGAGTCACACATGGATGATATCATCGAGGTGATATGTAGGATGAACCTTGCTCATCGAAACTGAGATACTGACTTAGGGCTCTTCCCATGCAGTCGGCCCCTGTAAGCTATGACTGTCGTAACATTAGCAAAAACTTGTTCTGACCCCATTTCACTAATAGACACTTGGTCTCTAATGTCATATAACATTTTAGACACCTCTGCTCCAAAGTACTGCTGCCAAAAACCAATCAAAGTAGCTGAAATATGTTTGAGGCCATGTTGTTGTATAAAAGGATCAAAATCTTTCGTAGTCGCTAAAGCATCCTCTACACTATAATGTTTCTCGTCATCTCCCACATCAGACCTCATTAACGGTCCCATAAACTCCTTGAACTTTGTCCAATCCCTTTCCTCAAATCCATGCACTGGCGTCCCCTAAGGTCGGAGGATGAAAAACCACAGTGGGAGAGGCAATAGTAGTAACAGGCACTATCGTCGCTGGTGGTTGTGTTGCAGGGGAAAGAGTTGGCGAAAGGGATGCTGATGCAATAGCTGCAGTATGAATACTAACAGTCACAGTTGCCACAGATGGCAAAGAAACAGAAGAAAGAGGAGGAGGAGGAGCCGAAGCCACATCCATTGACAGATCAACAGTGGACACAGTGATAGAGACAATAGGCACAATTGAAACTGGTGGCTGTGAGGGTGCCAGAACAGTATGATATAGTCTCCGAGGGTCATATGGGGGCAGGGGTCGGGCATCCAACAATTCTTCCACAAAAGTATCATCTTCCTCCTGAGCCACACATGATTAGTCAATATGTAATCAAAACCTTCTATCCCCACATTCAATACCCTTCTCCTGATATCCTTGTCATATGCTACGGCCTTCTGAGTCAATGCTGGCACTCTCCCTTTCCGAGTCACTTTCTCTGCTTTAATTCATCTCTGCGTAGCTGCTTTTTGCCACGTTCTAAGGGAATCAAACAGAGACTGTCTACTTATTTTCTTAAACAACTGTTCTTGTAAATACTCAATATTCTGCTTGTCAAAATTGCCCGTCAGCGACCACTGCAATTCGGCATTGCCCCATGTATATTTGTGCCATAATGTACTAAACATAATAGGGCCAAGACCATGCTTCACATACATATCAAAATTTGGAGTACCCTCTGGAGGCGCCGGCTGACTTTCTTTCAATCGAGCATCAGTAGAGCAATCACGACAACACAAATAAAATATTTTACAAAAGCTAGGCATTTTCAAAAGAGAACAGACTCCCTATTCTATGCTTAGCAAAACAATTGCAATTGTTTTTGTCCCAAAGATGATCCTTAGACCATACCAAATACAAACTATATAATACCATATTCACAAAGAAACAAAACAAACTCACCTGATGTATGCAGGTCAAAACAAATCTATTCTCCATTGACGACTCTTCAGACCAAATGGTCAGATCCAAGGATTTCGCCATTCAGGACTCCAGTCGAGATGACCACTGGGCAAGGTACCCACCGGCGAGACAGACTGGGTAGCTGCAAGCATCAGAACTCTTCCTGCAGGGATCCATGATCCGTCCGACCTGACGATAGCCTCAACCCCCCCCCTCCCCTGAGGTCCACGGAAGGGGAAGAGCCACTCACCCGAAGGAGTCCCTCTTCAGGCGCCGACTGAAGGAACTGCCCCGATTCAGGTCCCTCGGGTCACTCACGAACACCTCTATGCCTTTTACGAAATTAAGAATCGGTCAAACAGTAGACAATACAAACTAATAACAGTTTATTCAAAGTTCGCTCAGAGCGGAGCCCTGTCTGCCAAGTTGCAAAGAGTGCTGCAGAGAGAGTCTGAATTCAGCAAGCATAACGATACATTATGTGCATTTTAGAATCGATGACAAACACGCCCACCGTGGATCTTTCCAGAGAGACGCAGCTGGACCGTAAATTACAAAGGAGTAAATTTCAGTTCTGTAGCCGAGCACACATTATCTATCAGTCAAGGTCATCCCTGCCAGTGCCTGCGACTAGACAAGTGGGAGTGGGCTTACATCTAGAGGAAAGGTGGAAAAGAAACATAACCTAGAGAAGGCCATTTCTGAGAAATGGCAGAGAATTAGTTTCGATCATAATACAAAATTGTGCTGGTACACAAAATGGCGCAGCGAATGCTAACTTACGTAACTATACGGTAGCATAGTTTTTTTTTCTAACATGGTGACATTGTTGAAAGGACCAAAGAGCATAACCACTCTTCCTCTGCAATGGAGATTGAGGTTAGAAAAAACATAAATATAATGAAAGACCTAGCATCCACCTACAATGAACCATGTGGCTCAGTTTTATGTAGCAAGTTTTATGCCCACAATCCCAAACTTTCGCAGAATTATACAGCGTAAAAAACAGGCATGGAACCCCTTTTTGTAACGCCCCAAACATACTCTGATATTAACATTCTCCCTTAACTAACTATCACTGTTACTAATGAAACCTTTCTTTTAAACCTTTCTTTTAAATAACAAAAACCTTTAGAAAAGAATACTAATATTTGCTGCAACCCGTACCCACATACAATTAGAGACTAGTAATATTGGGATGATGGATTGCACTTTTATATCTACACCCCATCCATTCACCAAAATATACACTGTTCACGCCTACATTAATAACACAGTAGTACCTTTAGTGTGCAGTTTACTCCCTGATAAGCAAACCTCAACATACACTGAATTTTTATCAGTGGTGAAAGCTAAAACCTTGAACAAAAGTCCTAGAAAAGTGATATTTGACTTTGCATTACCCATAATTAACACTATCAGCAAAATGTATCCAGAAACCCAAATTCAAGGATGTTCTTTACACTTTTCACAGGCATATTGAAGAAAAATTCAAAAAACATCCTTAGTTGAGGATTACGTATCAGACAGTAAACTCCAATTCGAGTTAAAAAAAAACTAACAGCCCTTTACTTTGTTTCTCCAGACTGTGTAAATGAATACTACACATGTATTACTGAATCTGAATATTTTACTTCAAACGATGAAAAATTAGCACCCCTTCTAATTTATTTTGAGGACACATAGATTGGCCATATAAGCAGGTCAGGTCGCAGGAGGAAGCCATGATTTCATGTGGAGTGGTGGAACTGCTACACGACCTGCTTAGAGTCAGGTCATGTCAGAGAAACAATGCCATAGACAGATGGCATAACTCCAACAAATCTATTGGAAAACCTCTCCCAAACTTGTATCAAAGCTTCCAAGAAATGAGAATATCACAGTCATTTACTGGTAGTCTGAACCCACTAATTTAGAAAAGAACACAAGAAATGTCAGAACGACTTTAGGGTCAAATTCAACAATTTTCGTTGATGGTGGCTTCGGACTACCTAGACAATATTCCACACATCCTACATTTCTAATCTACACAAACCCCTATTCAACCTTACTTGCCTGTTTTGAAAATCATTTTTACAAATTCAATTGCCATTTTTCAAAAATACATTTTACATTTAAAATAAGTCGGGTATTCCTACCTTAAGTTGTCTTCTTTCTTCGGTTCTTAGACTTAGGTAAAATCCCACATTTCACTAAGAGTCTTGAGCAGTTCATGAATCCAGAGAAAGTAATCTAAAAATCATGTTAAAATTGAAAACCTGACTCAGACTTTCGAAGAAAGACCACAGTTTGTCATAGCCAGCCGCCCTGGACTGGAAACAAGCATCCAAGGACCGGTTTCAAACAATACTGTGTCCACCTAAAAAAACTGCATCCCGAAAAAATTGTTTTTGGGCAAAATTTGAAACAGTAATCCATCAATGCAATCCTCTATCCATAGTAATCGACCATATTGCAAAAATCCATTTAGCAAATCTTTTACAATGTCCCAAAAATCAATTTTGCCATCCATGCCATCTGTGTTCTTGCACCTTCCATCTAGATGACAAAAACGCGACTACACAATACTTTTTTTTTATAAAAACCTGACGCTTTAAAAATATTTTTAAAAAATTGCTTTCTTTACACTTTGTTTGAAAAAAACCCCATAAAGCCTTCCTTTAATAAAAAATTCTTAAGCCAAAAGTGTCAAGAAAGCAATCAACCCGACATGGACCTAAAATTGCTACCATCGTAGGAATAAAAATGTGGGCTAAAAGATTCAAAATATACAAAAAACTACTATCCTAGTTCGAACTACCTCATTCCTCTCGCCTTACAATAAACTGAGCCATGTACAATTTTTTGAAATTTTTAAAATTGCCTTACCTGAGTGCAGCTCTTCTTACATACGATCTTGATTGCAACGCTCTAGCGACTGTGGAAAGTTACGTACAACTGCAACATCATCTGTATTAGTAAAAATGAAAAAAGGACATTTTCCCCCATTGATTTCAATGGGAAACCATGGGAAAATCTAATATATATATATATATATATATATATATATTAAATCAGGCAGTTGGGCTGCGGTCTCACTACTAACCCTGGCGCTGAAGAAGGCAGTAATAGCCGAAATGCATTCGCCATGTTTCGATGTGCTCTACATTAAAGCTCCCTCCAAGCTTTTCCCTGGTGCGGCCCCTTTCTTCTTTTGGGAGATGTGTGCGGACATTGTTGCGTGGTCTTCCAGTGCCACGCGGGAGGCCCCTGCAGCATCAAGTCAGCCTGGGATTACTGGTACCTGCTTCGGCGGAACTTTTTGTCTCCACTCACCTGGATATCCTGGGTTCACCTCCAGGTTCGGAAAAATATGGGGCGGGTGGTAGTCATTGACAACACGTTGGTCAAGCGGATTCCCTACTTGACCACCGCCGATGGCTTTCCGGAGACTTGGAGGTTGCTGCGGACAGGGACTGGAGGAGAGAGCTTCATTGGGTGCACTGAGGAACTTGGGGGTTGGATTCTGAAAGACCACTCCGCCACCGCGACGCCTCACGACACGGAATGTGGCATCCTGGGAACTGTAGTTGCCGTGCATCGGGCAACACACAGGAGGTGTTAGCGTTTGTGACCTAGAGGGGCGGAGCAGATGTCTACCCACCAGGACGCAGCAGAATATTTAAATCAGGCAGTTGGGCTGCGGTCTCACTACTAACCCTGGCGCTGAAGAAGGCAGTAATAGCCGAAATGCATTCGCCATGTTTCGATGTGCTCTACATTAAAGCTCCCTCCAAGCTTTTCCCTGGTGTGGCCTCTTTCTTCTTTTGGGAGATGTGTGCGGACATTGTTGCGTGGCCTTCGAGTGCCACGCGGGAGGCCCGTGCAGCATCAAGTCGGCCTGGGATTACTGGTACCTGCTTCGGCGGAACTTTTTGTCTCCACTCACCTGGATATCCTGGGTCCACCTCCAGGTTCGGAAAAATACGGGCGGGGTGGTAGTCATTGACTACACGTTGGTCAAGCGGATTCCCTGCTTGACCACCGCCAATGGCTTTCCGGAGTCTTGGAGGTTGCTGCGGACAGGGACTGGAGGAGAGAGCTTGATTTGGTGCACTGAGGAACTTGGGGGTTGTATTCTGAAAAACCACACCGGCACCGCAACGCCTCACGACACAGAATGTGGCATTCTGGGAACTGCAGTTGACGTGCATCGGGCAACACACAGGAGGTGTTAGCGTTTGTGACCTAGAGGGGCGGAGCAGATGTCTACCCACCAGGACGCAGCAGAATATTTAAATCAGGCAGTTGGGCTGCGGTCTCACTACTAACCCTGGCGCTGAAGAAGGCAGTAATAGCCGAAATGCATTCACCATGTTTCGATGTGCTCTACATTAAAGCTCCCTCCAAGCTTTTCCCTGGTGCGGCCTCTTTTTTCTTTTGGGAGAAGTGTGCGGGTGTATATATGTGTGTGTGTGTGTGTGTGTGTGTGTGTGTATATATATATATATATATATATATATATATATATATATATATATATATATCAATCCACACGTTTGCCGGTTCCTCTTGGAAAACATCCAAGTTGGTTGGTGCATACGAACGGCTAGAACCACTTGCCAATTTACTATTTTCGGTTTCTTTTCCTCAAAAAATGCACGCTCAGAGGTTAGGTAAAGTCTGCCAAAACTTTAATACCGCAACACTGCTACGTGTTTCAACACCATGGTGTCTTGATCACGCCATGTTCTGCAGTACAAACCACCGTGTTATACATAGAATTGACACAAGCATAAACATAGACAAGGGGTTGTATTTCCCTTTTGCTTTTTAGCCGCCATATTAGAGTGGTTGTGTATACATATGTTTACCTTGTATACTTTGTCTAAAAAGTATTCCTTTTTCATAAGGGACATTTCAAATCGACATTTTTGTTTATATTCCAGATGCATTAGTACACATGATTCTGTATATTGTACTTTTTTGCGCGTATTAAAACGGTATGTTTACAATTTTCCACAGAACCATCATTAAAATTGATACGTATACACATTTCGCTCATGCTAGCCGTATATAAAAATGAGCATTTTTAAGCAAAGCATTTCTTTAAACAAAGCATTGACCATTCCTAAAAAAGACATTTCAAAACAACAACATTGTTTTTGTTATTGGTTTTCAATGTCACCCATGACACAATTTCGTGTACTGTTATTCGTATGCTCGTCTAGATAGACAGTATGGATATCATACAATCATATTAATAAGGCATCCTATCATGGGGTTCAGCCATGGTCAAGCATTGCTACTTAATGTATGTTCCTGAATTATGCTTTCGGTCTAGTGCCGAATTTTGCTAGATACTCACATCAGCTTGCTATATAGAGTAATTGGCGGACAGTACAAGACAAGGGAATTTAATTTCATCCAAGTGGATTCATCTAACCCCCACCGTCCACTTCACAATAGTCAATTTCAAGATTAATTAGTGAAAAAACAAACCAAAAAGGGAAAGTGCATAAATGTGCTCAAGTTCATATCACCAGTGAATATCATTCAAGTAGTAGCACAGGAAGAACGTGAACCACTCTCAGTTGCTTAATATTTGAAAAATGTGGAATTTCTTCCTGTCCATCTGTAAAAATTAATCATAAAAAAATTACCATTTTAAAACCTTCTGTAGCTATACTCAATACATCATTTTTTATATACAATTCATCTTGCACATATACATGTTTATCACATCTATTTAATTTCCTTCGATATTATGGTAGGATTTATGCAGACCGTAAAGAATACTCAATTTAATCAGGGTATAGATGTGTGGCTAACTCCTCATCGAGGTTGTGTCCCCCTGGATATATTGTCTCAAGTTCTATTATCCATTTGGATTCCCTCTTTCTGAGCTGCAACTCTCTATTCCCTCCTCTCTTGTTGGCCCTTATGTGTTCTATAGCATAGAAACTTAGTAAAGAGTTATTTGATCTGTGTCTTTCTTGGAAATGTCTTGCGATTGGATACTGATAATCTAGATTGGTGATGACCCTTAGGTGTTCCTGTACACCGTTTTTCACCATGCAGGTTGTACTCCCTACGTATCTTAACTTGCAGGGACATTCAATGATATAAATAGCATAGGTGGTACTGCAGGTTAAGAATTGGCCAATGCTTCTGTTCTTTTCACTTCCTGGTACTGCAAAATCTCTCACCATTTTACTTGTAGTACAGGCTCTGCAATGGCCACAAGGATAAAATCCTTTCAGGTTGTGCGTGGTCCCTGCCCTATTCTCAGATATGTCACTTCTCACCAGCATGTCACGTAAGCTTTTGCCTCTACGATATGTTATTGATGGTTTCTCTCCTACCATCTTACCTATAACATTATCAGTTTGTAGTATTTTCCAATTCTTACGCAGAATTTGTTGTACTTTCCCTGATTTATTGTTATATGTGGTGATCAATCTGGTTACCTCAGCTTTTTCACTATCTATTTTCCTGTCCTCTAGGGTGGTACTTCTAGTTATCTCAGCTAACTTTATGCTGGCTTTTGTTAGCACCCATTCTGGGTACCCTCTCTCCCTGAATCTTTCTACCATCCTGCTCTGTTCCAATTCATAGAGCTCCTGAGTGCTACAATTCCTCCTGGCCCTCAGTAGCTCCCCATATGGAATGCTCCATTTGAGCACCTCTGGGTGAGCACTGAGGGTATGTAGGAGGCTGTTTCCGGCAGTTTCTTTTCTATGGAGGCTAGTTACCAACCCCCCATCTTGTACACTCACAGTGGTATCCAGAAACTCCACACTTGTTTTACTCATTGTTGAAGTGAGTTGTCTATTGTAGTTGTTATTATTCAGTTTATCCATGAATGTTTTAGCTTCTTGCTCAGAGCCTTCCCACATGATGAATAAATCATCTATGTACCTAAGCCAGACCCTGACCTGGTCAAAGTCCGTGCTTAGGTTCCGATAGTTTCTCAGTTCCTCCTCCCACTTCCAGAGGAATAGATTTGCAAAACTAGGTGCAAATGATGAACCCATTGCGGTCCCCCGCACCTGTCTGAAGAATTCCCCATTAAACATAAAGATGTTTTGAGTGAGACAGATCTTAATCATTTCCAGGATCATATTAGTATGTAGAAGGAAACCTATGCCCGTGTCTTTAAATAGTGTAGACATGCATTTACTCCTTGGTTGTGGTCAATTATAGTGTACAATGCACTCACGGACTTCATCACTCCTCACGCGCTCCCCTCCAAAGACTACATCCTTCTGGGAGACTTCAACTTTCACCTTGAAAAGATCAACGACCGCAACACCACCACCCTCTTGGACAACCTCGCCAACCTCGGACTTAAACAACTGGTCACTTCCCCCACCCACATCGCAGGTCACACACTCGACCCCATCTTCACCTCCAGCAATCATGTCTCCTTCAGCCACACTACGGATCTCCTCTGGACAGACCACAGCTGCGTTCACTTCACCTACAACAAACCAAAACCCACCAACCACCTCCAACCAACTCTGCAAAGAAACTGGAACAAAATCACCACGGACCAGATCTCCGCATCGCTCCTTCTAAACACCCCAGCCCACTCTTCTAACGCAAACGAAGCCGCCACCAACCTCACCCTATGGTTATCCAACACCGCCGACACCTTAGCACCACTGAAGAAACGTCAAAGCAAACCTGGCAGCAAAAAGGCCTCATGGTTCAACGATGATCTTAAGAAGTCCAAGAAACTCTGCCGCTCCCTTGAAAAGGCCTGGAAAAAAGACCCAACCACTAGCACCAAGGACGCCTTCAAAAACGCCACCCGCACTCACCACCAACTAATCCGAAAGGCCAAGAAAACAGCATTCAAGGATCGACTTGACAACAACGCCCACAACAGCAAGGAACTTTTCAACATCGTCAAGGAATTTTCCAACCCCTCGGCCAACTCCAACGACATCACCCCCTCTCAAGCCCTCTGCGACTCCCTGGCCTCATTCTTCCACAACAAAATTGCGGACATCCACAACAGCTTCGACAACCAACCCGGAAACCAACCCACCCTACCATTTGCTGAACATCCTCCCCCCGTGAACACCCTTATCGACTGGAACCCAATCTCCACTGAGGACACAATCCGCCTGATGAATTCCATCCACTCAGGATCCCCCACAGACCCATGTCCTTACCACATCTTTAACAAAGCAGACTCCGTCATAGCACCGCACCTCCGAGACGTCATCAACTGCTCCTTCAACTCCGCCACCTTCCCGGAAAGCTGGAAACACGCTGAACTCACCGCCCTTCTGAAAAAACCCACAGCGGACCCCACCGAACTCAAAAATTACCGCCCCATCTCGCTCCTTCCATTCCCGGCCAAAGTCATCGAGAAAGCTGTCAACAACCAGCTCGCCGCCTTCCTCGAAGCCAACAAATCCCTCGACTCCTCACAATCTGGCTTCCGAGCAAAACACAGCACTGAGACCGCCCTCATCGCAGCAACAGATGACATTCGAACTCTACTGGACAATGGAGACACAGTCGCCCTCATCCTCCTCGACCTCTCTGCAGCATTCGACACAGTCTGCCACAGCACCCTTCTACAACGCCTCAACAACATCGGAATCCAAGGAAAAGCACTTGAATGGATCACCTCGTTCCTCACCGGAAGAACCCAGAGAGTCCGCCTCCCACCATTCAAGTCCGAGGCCACTGGAGTCATCTGTGGCGTACCACAAGGATCCTCACTCAGCCCCACCCTCTTCAACGTATACATGAGCCCCCTCGCGGCCATCGCCCGCCAACACAACCTCAACATCATCTCTTACGCGGATGACACTCAACTAATCGCACAAGTTACTACTTGTGTAACGATATATCTGTAAGAGACATTAGTTAGTGATAGATTCCTTACCTTAGAATATCCCCAGGCGTCAGACTGGATCCGGAAACTTTTGCGTAGCAATACCCCTGCGCGCCGGTAGGCGTCGTCTGCGGCTCCGCGTCCGTCGTCGGCGTCGTGAGCGCCGGGATGACGTCGTCGGAGTACTTAGACGGCGCCCATGCGCGCTGACGTCAGTTCTGATAACACAGCTTTTCCGCGCCAGATACGCAGAGCCATGATAGAACTAACACTGGTGCCATGAAACTAGGGCCCTGAAAGGGGATGACCTTAACCCTAGATATCGGTTCGCAGAACGGGGAGGATGGGTGGGTCGGTAAGGAATCTATCACTAACTAATGTCTCTTACAGATATATCGTTACACAAGTAGTAACTTGTGCATCTGAAAGAGACACGTTAGTGATAGATTCCTTACCTTAGAATAGATACCCCAGCAATACCAACCCCGGTGGTGGGTCTGCGAACCAATATCACACCAGAAAGTCCTGGAGGACGGAACGGCCAAAGAAGCCATCCCTCCGGACTTGACTGTCCAGGCAGTAGTGTCTTGCGAACGTGTGCAGCGAGGCCCACGTAGCTGCCTGGCAAATGTCCTGCAGGGGGACACCGCGGCCCAGGGCAGTTGTCGTTGCCGTGGCCCGAGTGGAGTGAGCCCGCAATCCAGCTGGGGGCTCCTTCCTCGCCATGGAGTAACATGCTTGGATACACAAGATGATCCACCTAGAGATGGTCCTCTTGTGCACAGCCTTTCCCTTCTTCGCGCCCACGTAACCAACGAAGAGTTGGTCATCCACCCGGAATTGGCGTGTGCGATCTAGGTAGTAGGAGAGCGCACGTTTTGGATCCAGACGGTGGAGCCTCTCTTCCTCTTTCGAGGGATGCGGAGGCGGAAAGAAGGTGGGCAAAGTAATGGACTGCCCGATGTGGAAGGCCGTGACAACCTTGGGCAGAAAGGAAGGTCGTGTACGTAACACCACCTTATCAGGATGAACAGACAGGAAAGGTGGAGAAGAAGAAAGAGCCTGGAGCTCACTCACCCTCCTGGCAGAGGTGATGGCAACCAGGAAGGCCGTCTTTAGAGTAAGGAGACGAAGAGGGCAGTTATGAAGCGGCTCAAAGGGAGCACACATCAGATAGGTGAGAACCAGATTCAAGTCCCACTGGGGCATCACGAAGGGAACAGGAGGGAACATGTGTGTGATGCCCTTCAGAAACCTACTCACAATAGGGGACTTGAATAAAGAAGGCTGATCTGGTAGCCTCAAGAAAGCTGATAGAGCAGAAAGGTACCCTTTAAGAGTGCCCAGAGCAGAGCCCTGCTGGGCAAGGGAAAGAAGAAAGAGCAGCACTTCCGAAAGGGGTGCAGAGAGAGGATCCACAGCCTTTGCTGTGCACCATGCCACAAATCTGTTCCACCGGCAGGCGTATACCGACTTTGTGGAGGGACGCCTGGCTGCCAGAATGATATCACAGACTTCGGGAGGCAAGTCAAATGGCCTCAACTGCCGCCGCTCAATCTCCAAGCTTGTAGGTGGAGACTGGACAGGTTCGGGTGCAGGACCGTCCCCTGCTGCTGCGACAGAAGGTCCTCCCGAAGAGGCAGACGAATCGGGGGATCGACTGACATGCTGAGTAGCTCGGGATACCAGTATCTTCGTGCCCAGTCCGGAGCCACAAGGATAACTTGGGCCCGGTCGCGCCTGATCTTCTTCAGCACTCTGGGCAGAAGTGGTATAGGCGGAAAGGCGTACAACAGACCGCAGCTCCACTCGCGACGAAAAGCGTCTCCGAGCGAGTGCCGCCTTGGAAACTCCAACGCGCAGAACTGCTGACATTGCGCGTTCTCTTCGGTGGCGAATAGATCTAACCAAGGCTCTCCCCACTGTCGAAAGAGACCTTGCGCCACGTCCGAGTTCAGACGCCATTCGTGATCCATCATGCACCGGCGGCTGAGTTCGTCCGCCCTGGCATTCAGAGAGCCTGCCAGGTGTTGAACCACCAGGGACACGCCCTGATGTTCCAGCCACTGCCAGAGGCGCAGAGCCTCTTGGCAGAGGGTCCACGACCCCACACCGCCCTGTTTGTTGCAGTACCACATGGCGGTGGTGTTGTCGGTGAACACTTGCACTACGCTCCCCCTGACAGAGGGGAGGAATGCCTTCAGTGCAAGACGAATCGCCCTCAGCTCCAGAAGGTTGATGTGGAGCCGGGACTCCGCCGGAGACCAGAGGCCTCTGATCTCCGCCTCTCCCATGTGGCCTCCCCAGCCCTGGAGGGACGCGTCCGTCACAACTACGTGCTCCGGCTGGGGTAGGGAGAGGGGTCTGCCACTGACCCAGTCGCGGTCCGTGAGCCACCACTGCAGCTGCTTCGCAGTGCCCTCCGAGATCAGGACATGATCGGACAGGTTGCCCTGATGCTGGGCCCACTGAAACTTCAGGTCCCACTGCAGAGCCCGCATCCGCCACCTGGCGTGACGCACCAGAAGGATGCAGGAGGCCATCAGCCCCAGAAGCCGCAGCGTCAACCTGACCGAGACCCGGGATAACGGTCTGAAGACAGGAATCAGAGCCTGAATATCCCGAACCCGCTGTTCGGGTGGGTAAACCCGAAACTGCGCCGAGTCGAGAACCGCCCCGATGAAGAGGAGCTTTTGAGAGGGACACAGGTGTGACTTCGGCACATTGATGGAGAACCCCAGCAAGTGCAGGAGGTCGGCCGTAGTCTGGAGGTGGCTGACGACTGTCTGGGGCGAGCCCGCCTTCAACAACCAGTCGTCGAGGTAGGGGAAGACTGATACCCCCTGCCTGCGCAGATGGGCTGCGACCACCGCCATCACCTTTGTGAACACCCGTGGGGCGCTGGCAAGGCCGAAGGGGAGCACGGTAAACTGAAAGTGCTCTTGGCCCACCATGAACCGTAGGTAACGCCGGTGGGCCGGCAGGACGGGGATGTGGAAATATGCGTCCTGCAAGTCCAACGCTACCATCCAGTCTCCTGGGTCCAGGGCAGCCAGGACCTGAGCCAAAGTGAGCATCTTGAACTTCTCCGTCCGGAGGAAGCCGTTGACGTTCCGCAGATCCAAGATAGGGCGTAGGCCCCCTTTGCCCTTCTTGGGTACCAGAAAGTAGTGGGAGTAACAACCACGTCCTACTTCTGGCCCAGGAACGCGCTCGATGGCCCTCTTGGCCAAGAGGGCCGAAACCTCCTCTTGCAGAAGTTGCAAGTGATCCCCCGACACACGGTGGTATTGAGGTGGCATGGATGGAGGGGATGACTCGAAGGGGAGGGAGAAGCCCCTTCGGACAATCTGCAGCACCCACCTGTCCGAAGTGACTGTATGCCAGTGGGAGAGGTGATGGCGAACCCTGCCTCCCACAGGCGTCACATGGGCCTGAAAACTCGGACTAGGAAGGTTTTGAGGCAGGGGCTGCTGAGGGAGGTGTGGACTGGCCTCGCCGCTGGCCCCGACCACCGCCACGGCGGTTCCCACGTCCGCCACCGCGTTGCTGAACATTCTGCGGCGCGTGGCTGACGGTACGTGGTGGGGCGCCCCTTCCGTGGCCACGAAAGGAGCGAAAGGCACCCGATTGCTGGCGTGGGGCCGTAAGGCCCAAGGACTTGGCCGTGGCCCTGGAGTCCTTGAAACGTTCCAGCGCATGGTCTGCCTTGTCGCCGAAGAGGCGACGGCCATCAAACGGCATGTCCAGGAGGGTGGCCTGGACATCGGCCGAGAAGTTGGCGGACCTCAACCAGGCGTGGCGTCGAACCGCCACCGTCGTTGCCATCGCCCTGCCCAGTGAGTCCGTTGTATCCAGCCCACACCGGATAGAAAAGCGTGCCGCATCTCGGCCGTCCGCAAGGGTTTGGCTGAGTTTAGCCCTGACCTCCTCAGGGCATTGTGGCAGCACCTCCGCAACCGTGTCCCACAGAGTGTGGGTGTAGCGGCCCAAGAGACAGTTGGTGTTCACAGACCGTAGCCCTAGGCTCACAGACGAGAAGACCTTCTTCCCGAACTGTTCATATCTCTTGGATTCCCTGTCGGGCGGGGCCGACGGGAATGCGGTTTGGGAGTTAGAGGCCTGGATGACCAGGCTCTCGGGGGCGGGATGGGTGGACAAAAAGCATGGGTCGCCCGGTGCCGGGCGGTAGCGTCTGGCCACGTTCCTGTCCACAGGGGGGCCTGTGGCGGGCTTGGACCAAGTGCCCAGAAGAACGTCACACAAGGCCTCATTGAACGGCAGGAGGGGCTCCGCGGAGCCGGACTGCGGTTTGAGGACCTCGGTGAGGAGATTAGTCCTCACGGCCGCGACGGGGAGCTGAAGGCTCAGGGCCTTAGCTGCCTTCGTCAACACTACGCTGTAAGCAGAACCCGCCTCCGAAGCCACAGTCGGGGGCGACGTAAATCCAGTGTCTGGCGAGGTGTCAATACCACTGGCCTCCCCAAGCTCATATGTCCAGTCCTGGTTTGACTGGCAATCACGTGCCAGAGGGTCCTCGGACCCCTCCCACTGCTCCTCGTCACCTGGCTCCTGGAGACCAGGATCAACAGCCAGGGCCTCCTCGTGGAGATAGAACTCTCCAAAGGCCGTCGGAATCGGCGCCCAGCGGCGCCCTTCCGACTCCTGAGTAGGACCGTAGGAAACATTGGGGGCGGCAACCACATCGGCTGCCGGGGACGACACCTGAAGGGACGGCGCCGGTGAGGTCGTAAGGTCGACCGGCGAGGTCCCGGATCCGGAGCCGGATCCAGCGAGGTCGCGCGGCGCCGGGACCGAAGTCGCCAGCGGCGCCGGGACCGAAGTCGCCGACGTCGTCGGGGCCGAAGCGCCCGACCCGGAAGGACCTCCAGACGGAGCCGATCGGCCCGAAGGCGCCACGGGAACCGACTGAGGAGGGAGGGCCCTCATGGCCATGAGGTACCTCTCGACCTCCTCCTGCGACGCGCCGTGCCCAGGGACCCGAAGGTGTGGGGCAGGCGGCGACGCTTGCGTCTCCCGCGGAGCCGCGTGGGCGGTGTCGCCCGAGTCCCCGGCCGCATCGTGCGAGCGTCGGGGCGGGTCCGAGGATCGATGGTGTCGCTCCGACCTCTCATGCCTCTTACCTGAGGACTTGGAACCAGACGATCGGTGTCCACTCCCGGAACGTCGATGACTCCGACCTCGCGACCTGTCCCTCGACCTCCCGTGGGACCGGGACAGGGACCTGGAGCGGCGCGGGCCGACTGCCTCAGCTCGAGACGCTTGCGGGACCGCTCCCGCCTAGCCTTCGACGTCAGGGCCCGGCAGTCGGAGCAGGATCGATCGTCGTGGTCGAGGCCTAAGCACTTCAGGCACCGGCGATGGGGGTCCGTGACCGACATGAGTCGGCCGCACTTCGAACAAGGCTTGAACCCGGGCATCCCTGGCACCGATAGTCGAGAGTCGACTAAAGAGAAGATCAAAAGATCAAAAAAGTTTTCAGTCAAAAAGTGACTGGGGGTAGAGCTTCTTCCGGATCTGCGCTAGCTGGCGCGGAAAAAAGAAGAACTGACGTCAGCGCGCATGGGCGCCGTCTAAGTACTCCGACGACGTCATCCCGGCGCTCACGACGCCGACGACGGACGCGGAGCCGCAGACGACGCCTACCGGCGCGCAGGGGTATTGCTACGCAAAAGTTTCCGGATCCAGTCTGACGCCTGGGGATATTCTAAGGTAAGGAATCTATCACTAACGTGTCTCTTTCAGATCTTTCTCTCACCAATGACCCCAGCACCGCCAAAACTAACCTACACGAAGGAATGAAAGAAGTTGCCGAATGGATGAAACAAAGCCGTCTGAAACTGAACTCAGACAAAACAGAAGTCCTCATCCTAGGTACATCCCCCTCTGCATGGGACGACTCCTGGTGGCCGGAAGCCCTCGGAAAAGCACCCATCCCGACAGACCACGCACGGAACCTAGGCGTCATCCTGGATTCTTCACTCTCAATGAACAGACAAGTCAGCGCCGTATCCTCTTCCTGCTTCAACATTCTTCGCATGCTCAGAAAAACATTTCGCTGGATCCCCACCGAAACAAGGAAAACGGTCACCCATGCTCTGGTCACGAGCCGACTGGACTACGGAAACACCCTCTACGCAGGC
Source organism: Lissotriton vulgaris (assembly GCF_964263255.1). Taxonomy (NCBI): domain Eukaryota; kingdom Metazoa; phylum Chordata; class Amphibia; order Caudata; family Salamandridae; genus Lissotriton; species Lissotriton vulgaris. Next base: position 330,292,479 of record NC_141695.1, on the reverse strand, counting down.
ACTACCGCTAAACTCCAGAAGAAACTCCAACGAATCCAAAACGCCTCAGCCAGGATCATATTAGACATCCCACGCAACGAACACATCTCTGGTCACCTTAAAGACCTCCACTGGCTACCCGTCAATAAGAGGATCACTTTCCGACTGCTAACCCACGCACACAAATCACTCTACGACATCGGACCAGAATGCCTCAACTCACGACTGTCCTTCTACACCCCCCCCCCCGCCAACTACGTTCCTCCAGCCAAGCCCTCGCCACTGTACCCCGCATCAACAAGACCACCATGGGAGGCAGATCCTTCTCATACCTGGCTGCTAAAACATGGAACTCACTCCCCGCTTACCTTCGCCTTACCCAGAACCACCTAGCATTCAGAAAGCAACTTAAAACGTGGATTTTTGACAAGTAACCCCCCTCCCCTTTCTAAGCGCCTTGAGACCCTCTGGGTATGTAGTGCGCTATATAAATTCTCTGACTTGACTTGACTTGACATCTGCTGTAATCAGAATACAATTGTCTGTCCAATCTATGGTTTTAACCTTATTCAGAAAGTCTTTAGTATCCTTTATATGTGATGGTAGGGAAGTAACATAGTCTTTCAGAAAATGATCTATATATTTAGACATATTTTCATTCACACTCCCAATTGAGGACACTATGGGTCTACCTGGTGGGTTCGTGTTTTTTTTTGTATCTTAGGGAGGAGATAAAAGATAGCCAATTTTGGATAATCTTTTTTGAGGAAGCAAAATTCGGGCCAAGTTAAAAGACCCTCCTCCTGCCATTCCGAAAGTTTTTCCCACGTATTCGTAATGCTTTTATTGTACTCACTTGTGTTACTCTTCCAATAAAAATCATTGTATATATGTATATATATATATATTACAGTATAGTTTCAATGTTGATTTTTCTTTTTAATAATACATTTTTTTAACATTAAACTTTTTAAAAATGCATTTTGAGTTGTCTTATGTATATTTTATATATGTATTCATCTTAAATTATTTTTACATATTCATTATTTTTTAAACTATTTCATTGCTTTTAATTCTTTAAATATTATATTAAAATATAATATAACTTAATATCCAAGTATTAAAATGAATACCTTGGTATTGATACCCTTGCATCCCGTACCCAGGGGATAGGATAGGATAGGATAAATACTTATAAAGAGCTCGATCGCAGTGGCTTCTTGGTACTGGTGCGTATGAGAGGGGGGGCTGGGCCAATGCTACCAGTTGTCTAAGTGGAGGTGAACAACCTGGTTTTCAGTGCTTTTCTAAACAGCTGCCGATTGGGTTGAAGTCTCAACGTGACCGGCATTTTGTTCCACAACTTAGCTGCACAATTTGATAGGGTCCTACCTCCCCATCTTGCTCTCCGCGTTTTAGGAGTACAGATGAGGTCCAAATGTGTGGATCTTAGAGTTCTGGTGGGGGTGTAACGTAAGAAAATGTTCTGGATGTCTGCCGAGCCACCTCCATAGAGTGCCTTGTACACCAGACAGAGGGCTTTAAATTCCACATACTGCTGGATAATAAGCCAGTAAAGTGACCTTATCCCTGTCGATGTGGAGTGGCCTTTGGGTATATTCAGCAGTAATCGTGCGGCAGTATTCTGTAGAGACTGTGGTTTCCTCATCTGTGATTTGTCAATGCCCGTAAAGAGGGCATTGCAATCATCCAGTTTGGATAGCAAAAGAGCCACAACCACCATTCTCTGTAGTTCTTGAGGGATGAAAGGGAAAATCTTCTGAAGGGTGTTTAGTAGGAAGAAGCTGGAGGAAGTTAGACTGTTGACCTGGGCTGTGAAATTAAGTTGGTCGTCAAAGACCACTCTGAGGTTCCTGACCTTAGTGCTGGGCCACCAGGAGTGATTCCACAGGGGTTTACCCTTGCCAAACTCTACTACCCCTGTCTTATCGGTGTTTATTTTCAGGAAGCAATGGCTCGTCCAACTCATAATATCAGTCAGGCAAGCATGGAAGCAAACAGCTGTGGTCTCAGGCTGGTCCGACATAGATAACACGAGCTGAGTCATCATCGTAGGAGACCAATGTGAAGCCATGTTGCCTAATGAGTCTGGCCAGCAGAGTGACGTATATGTTGAATAACATCGGAGACAGGGCAGAACCCTGTGGAACTCCACAAGGAAGATGAAAACTGTTGGATTGCAAACCGCCCCTGTGAAGACTCTTCTCTATTGCCTCTAGGAAGGAGGAGAGGAGGGCCAGGGCTGAGTCCTCAATTCCCACAACCCTCAGACGCTGCCCTAACACTGCGTGATTCAGGGTATCAAATGCTGCCGATAGGTCTAAAAGAATGAGGACAGCTCTGCCCCACCCCAACCATTACCTTCCGAATATCCTCTGTTGCAATAATCAGAGCCGACTCGGTGCAGTGACACGGCCTAAAACCGTGCTGAGTAGAGTCCAACAAGCAGTTAACATCCAGGTGGTTGGTCTACACCTCGTGACCGACTTCTGCAGAGTTTTAGTTGCTACCGGCAGACCTGAGATTGGACGATAGTTCTTGGGCTCAGTGGGTTCCAGAGCCGGCTTTTTAAGGATTGGTCTGATGCATGCTTTTTTCCGAGCGGAAGGATATATTCCAGAACTTGGTTAATAAGGGGGGTTAGATGGTCACTGATCTTCCCTGAGGCTAGGGGCATAATGGCAGGGGTCATTGGAGAGCCAGATTTTGTGGATAGGAGGAGGTTATATACCTCCTCCTTCGAGAGCAGTTGGAAACAAGTTAACTTGCACTGGACAGTTTTTTCATTAAAGGGTAGTTATTGCCATTGTCTATGACACCTGGCATGCTGAGGAGATCATTGTAGATCGATTGCACCTTGTTCTGATTTAAAGAGGCAGGCTTGATGCAAAAGGGTTGATCTGGTCTGAACGAATTGGCCTGCTGAGATTTTGCCAGCAGATTAATAGATTTGGAAAGTTCCTTGGAGGAGTTACCCACTTCCTCAATCTTTATTGTGAAATACGCCTGTTTAGCTGCCACAATTGCTTCCTTGTAGTGTTGCAGTGCTAGGTAACCAGCCAATTTGCTTTCCCTACTGTAATCCAGTCTCCAGATACGCTCAGTTCTCCTAAAGTTTACCTTTAGGAGTTTGAGGTCAGGGCCATAGCAAGGCGAGGTTGTCGAATGCCTTTTTACCGTCACCATTTTTTCAGGCGCAACACAGTTGGCTGCTCCCTGAATCCAGTCATCAAACTGGAAGGCTGCTACATTGTTATCCCGAACCAACATGGGAGGGGAGTGGTTGAGGGAAGATACTAAGTCCCCACTTTGTACCTTGTTCCAGAACCAGGTTTTTACCTTAGATGGTTTGTTTTTGAGTGTGGTATTTGGGCAGTGATATTTTGACGTTGAAATAAACTGCCTTGTGGTCCATTCAAGGTAGTGACACCGTTTTGGTCAGTGTGGATGGGATCTTTACTAACGACCCTGATATCAGAGTATGGCCAGCTCAGTGAGTGGATTTGGATACTATTTGTATTAGGTCAAATGCTGCTAGATTGTCAAGGAGTCTAACTGTCGGAGTTATTGCTTATCTCTAGATGGTAATTAAAGTCGCCAAGAATAGTGAGAGGGTGGTAGTGTCAATCCCTAGTATTTTTTTTAATGATATTAGAAATTACTTCAAAAAATGATATTATATGAGCAAATATTATTGCTTGGGTATCAATATTAATACATGGTATTATTACACGACCCCACCCAAAACCCCTGTTTACCTTGCATCCCGTCTTAGGGGTTGGTTGCCAAACCCACTTCAAAAATAATTACATATTTTTTTTTAATTAAATACATTTTGCTATATTATTTAATTTTTAAATGACTGCAGTATTAATTGCAAATGAATACACATGCATTAAAATAAATACCTGGGTAATAATACACCCACCCTCCCATAACCCCTGATACCCAAGCATCCCATCCCAGGGTGTAAGTGCCAATCCCTTCATTTAAAAAAAAAATCACATTAAAAGTAACCTGCAAAATACATTTTAAAAAATCAATTTTTAGTAAAATGTAATACTCAAGTATTAAAATTAATACCCACCTATTAATACACTACCCCCACACAAAACCTGCATTTCCCTAGCATCCCGTCTTAGCGGATGGCTATCCATTCCAAATAGATTTAATTAAAAACTAATTTTTTATTAAAAAGTAGAATTAAGTTTAAACAGTTTGAATATTATAAAAAAATGAATACATAATTATTAAATGTAATACCTGGACATTAAAACACTATCCCACCCAAAACCCCTGTAACCCTAGCTTCCAGTCCCAGGGGAAGGATGCCAATCCCTCTTAAAATATAGGAAAATATTTTAAATAATAAATATATATATTTTTTAAACTAAACCTTTTTTTTTAATGAATACCCAAGTATTAAAATTAATACCTGGGCATTAAAACACCAACCAAAGCAAAAATTCAAGACTTCAAAAAAATATTTATAAAAAGAAAAAACTTACCTTAAAAATGCTTTGTAATGTGATGTAAAGGCAGATGCATTGTAATGGCTTGCGTTGTGATTGCACTTGCGATGTAATGCCTGCATTGTAAAGGCCTTACGATGTAATGCCTGTGTTGTAGCATGTTTCCCAAGTGTGTATTGATAGACTCACCAGTAACTGTCCCGCCCTAGAAACGTCTTCATTCGCATCGACTTGCCATGTTATGCTTAGTCAAAATGTGCCATAGGGCACATTTTAAACTACATCCTCAGTATGAATTGTGAACCAAATCCCATTCCCACACTTACTGCAGAGTTTAGATTAAGAGTTTCCTGGAGGATCATAAAGAAGGCATCATTCGACACAAAAAAAACTATACAGCTCAGGCCCTTCATTGAATCAGACATTCAAGCAAGCTAAAGTGAGTTCTTGAGTACTGACGTCAGTCCACTTTTGTTCATGTGAATCGTCAGGTCAGTCCTCAACACCCTGTTGAAGACTTCTTCTCTGATCCCTTTTCCTCTGTCTTCCGAGAAGCCTGCACTATTAGGAAAAGTGAGTAGCCCCTGCTTACCTGTTCTCCATCTCCTCCTTGAGTAGTGGGAACACAAGTAACTGTATCTACTATGGACAGGATACAAGAAAAGTACTACTCCAGGGGGTTGTTCTCTTATACCTGGGGCTTTCTCTTGTGTGCCTAAACAGCTAACAAACATGATATCTAACTCTCCATCATTCCCCTCGTGACCACCCTTTACCTTCAACTTCTACCCACTGTATGTTTCTGTCCACCCTTCCCTCTCCCACTTCTCCCTTACCAGGTGAGCAGACTACCCAAATTCGTGTCTTCTGTTTGATTAGTTCCTTGCATTATGTACAAGTCTATACTCTATCTGCAAGGCACGTCCCTCATTCCCTGTAACGTGCCCACTCTTTTGTTCTCTTCAACGCTCTTCTTCATTCTCTTGTCATCCATCCTCTGTGCATAAAGATAACCTAAGGCAACTTGAAAGGTCATATAAAACACACACATGAAGCTGTGATTACGGTGATCCCCAAGGCCGGTAAGGACCCACAGATCCGCTGCTCCTATAGACCCATTGCACTTCTCAATCTGGACGCCAAGCTGTACTCTGCAATTCTGGCAGCGCGTCTGGAATCTTTGATGCAGGCGCTGATTCATCCCGATCAGTCAGGATTTATGAAGGGGCGGCAAACACATGATAACATCAGGCGCACGGTTCACTTGATTGAGAAGGCTACGAGGTTCATGATACCTGCGGAGCTTGTGGGCCTCGACGCGGAGAAGGCCTTTGACCAGGTGGACTGGTCTTTTCTCTTTTTGACCCTGCGGAAATTTGGGTTCGTGGATCTTTTTATCAACATGGTGAAAGCCAACTATCACCATCCCACTTCCCGCATGTCGGTTAACGGCTGCTCCTCATCCCCCTTTGCTTTGAGTAGGGGAACACGTCAGGGGTGCCCCCTCTCCCCTCCTTTGTTTGCCCTGAGTATCGAACCTCTGGCATTTAGGTTTTGAATGGACGAGATCCGGGCATCCCCTTTGGCAGAGAAGTGCATAAGGCATAATTGTTTGCTGATGATATCCTCCTCACGCTTGAAGATCTGTCCTGTTCGTTGCCAGCGGTGCAAAGGGAACTACAAAGCTTTGAACAAATCGCTGGCTTTACGATAAATTATTCAAAATCACTCATACTTAATCTTACCATCTCCCCTGCTGAGGTTTAACGCTTGAAGCCTCTGACGTCTTTCCAATGGGCTAAGCACTCTTTGCTTTACCTGGGAGTTCGTCTCACGGCTAAATTGAGTGATCTCTACAAGCTGAACTATCCACCCTTACTGTCTCAACTCCGGCAAGATTTTAAACGGTGGTCGCCTCTTTACCTTTCTTGGCTGGGGCGAATCACATAATAAAAATGACGGTCCTACCTAAATTTTTATACTTGTTTCAGCTGCTCCCTATTGAGCTGGAGGGGACTCTGCTGCCGAACCTCCGCACCTTGGTCACCAAATTCATTTGGCAAGGGGAAAAGGCGCGCCTACCTCATCATGTTCTCCGACGTCAGCGGGTCCACAGTGGTTTAGCCCTACCTGACTTTACCCTATATTACCAGGCGGCCCAGTTGCGGGTGGTATCAGAGTGGTCCGCCAGGGAATCTGTTAAGCATTGGCTCCACATAGACCGCTCTGTGGTGGGGAGGTATATCTGGGATGTACAGTGGAAGCATAGAAAGGATCGCCCTCTCAATGCTTATCTCAGCACTCCCACCCGTACGACCTTGTCCACGTGGGACAAGGTTACCAAGCGAGCGGGGTGGACCTCTTTCCCTTCTCCATATAGACCCATTCACTTCAACCCAGACTTCCCCCTGGCATTACATGAGGGAGGGCCCTTCGATAATTGGAGAAGGGGAGATTGCCTTAAAATTGCCGACTTGTTTCGCTTCGGAGAGGATTTATCGTTCACTGAATGTAGGAAAGAATTTGCGCTTGCTCAGAGTGAGCAATATCACTACCTGCAGCTCAAACACTGGGTTCTGTCCCCATCTATTAAGGAGGCGGCCACTAGAGAGCTTACTGATATAGAGAAGTTTGTAGCCCTTAGGGCGGGGTCTATGAGGGGTGCCATTTTGGCTATCTATGCTATGTTACTCTGCACGGCCTACCCCCTCGAGCACGCTATGTGTCCTTCTGGGAGCACGTTTTTGGGAGGGACATTACGGATGGGGAATGGTCTCATCTTTGGAGGGATACTTTCAAACATAATAGGTCACTGGCACTACGAGAAGCCCATTATAAACCCTTATACGATTGGTACCTATACCCTACAAAGCTTCGTCTTATCTTCCCCGACACGTCCAACCTTTGTTGGAGGGGATGTGGGCTCCAAAGGGACTTTAGGCATATATGGTGGGATTGTCCTAAGATTTGACCCTTTTGGGATGGGATCCTCTCTCATATCAAAGACATATTGGGTTACCCGATACCAACCTCCATTGACTTTATTCTCCTTGGCCTCCGAGATCCCCTTCTGGTCAGACAAACTAAGGCTGAAAAAGCAATCTGGTGGACATGCCTAGGGGCGGCCAAACTCACTTTGGCAGCTGCATGGAAGAAAACTGAGGCCCCGGCAATTTCGTTGTGGCATGCTCGATTATGGAGGATCATATCCTTGGAGCGCCTGGCGGACATTTTCCGGAATGATTATGACGACTTTGTGCTTCGCTGGGGACCCCTGGTGACCTTCTTGTCTTGCGGTCTCCCCTCAGCGGTTTGTCCACCGACAGTACGGGCCATGCACCTCTTCCAACTATAGACGCCTTCACCTTGCTCCATTGGCCGCAAGGGGGCTCCTTAACGTTACTATGGGTAGGCCTGAATCTCACTGTTCTTTGATGCACCAATCGTTTATGCTGATTTTGAAGTACTATCTACATTCTGTTTGTTTTTGATATCATTTAGTCACCACCGGATAGGGAGGGGAAGGGGGTATGGTGGACTTGTTTGATGGGAGGGTGGGGGGGTTATATGTTCTTGAAACAGGCTTCATCCATTCTTTACAGGACTGTGACCGGCAGGGGTGTCATGCGCAGCTGAACCCGCCATGGCTATTGGTATTGCAACCCTAGGATTTACACGTCCCTTTGTACCCTTGTGGGTGCTGTCTTTTGTATGTGAAATGGTTTGATGCTTAATAAAAAGACAAATTTGAAATAAAACACACACATGACATAACAGAAGACCTGGCACACCTGTTAATATAGTTGATTAGTTAATTAAAACCATAAACATGTACAAAGTGTGCATCTAACATATTTACAAGATTAAAAAGGCAATGTAAAAACATTGCATTTACAGTTATAAAATAATACGGTTATAAGCGAACAATACATTTCATGATAAACACCAAATTATCTCTAAAAAAGGCTAGAGGGGGCCTGCATAGGTACTACCCATAAAATGTGTGGCGCTCGGCCGTCGTCCTCTGTCAATGTAGTCCCCAAAATCATAATCGGGCTGTGGTCCTTGTCGATCTTGGCACACCCATCCGTAGCCTATTCGAAGCAAGGTGACCACTATAAATAAAGTATCAGGTTAATTTGTACCACAACCGCAACAAGGCGGGGTAGGGGGATTCAATATCCCGCAGCCCTAGCAGCCAAGCAAGGCTTTAATCTGTGGCAGGGGTGTGTGGGGGGGGGGGATAGGGAATTGCCATGCCCCTAGCAACCCACCATAGCCTCGTACAACTTTTTATGTAGCATATGAGGGCATCTTAGAACCGTTCACCTTCTAGATTTGACAGGAGTGCTAAGCACATGTGCACGAAAGTGTGTGACAAAAACAGTAGTTAAAGTACTGCTAAGTTCTTTATGACTAAGGTTTCTTAACACTGCCAGTATGTGTGCATATGATTGCCAAGGCTTCTTATATAGACTGCTGCCACAGTGCACGTAAATACAAGTGGTTACAAATTATTAGATTTGGGAGTAGTATCACATCACAAGCATGTTTCTCCATGTGCCCTGAAGAGATATTTTCCTGAGGCATTGAGGGGACCTTTTTTTTTTTTACTTCTTTATTAAAGAAACATCAGCGTTCGTAAACCACCACATTACAGCAATCAATGGTTGATAATACATATACGTCATCATATTTTACACTTCTTTGGTATATTAACATTTGTGAGTTAACCAATAATTCTAATAGGACCCCTGCCCGATATACCCCTAGTCCCCCACCCCCTCCCTGTTCCTATTGCGACCTCCTCCCACTGTAGCCATTAGGTTTCCCGCTGGCATTCCTGTACACATCCAACTGGTGCCACACTTTTTCCCCATTTCTTGGGGGCAGCCTCTACTGAGATACTTTTTTCAAATCTATGAGAGCCTCATAAGCTCTCTGGTCAGTCTGTATGGGAGAGCTGAAGAGTCCAGTTACGCGGGCACGGAATCACCGGGATCTGTTTGTGAAGGAGAACTTGAAGAACCTCATAAACAATATCTGAGTAATACCTTTTCTGTCTACACACCGCAATGGCAGAGTAAACTAATTTTCAATGACACATTACCACTAACAACTACATACAACCAAAAAGCAAGGCTCCCCCACCCCCAAAAACGTTAATGATTTCTTGCACCAGTCCCCAACAGCCAGGTCGCGTCTCAGAGGACCTTTGGGACATTGATCTACAAATATCCATATATATTTGACCAACCCTCCAGCTTCCTCCACCTTAGTTTATTATGACGATAGTTATGAAGGAACAATTAATACTAATAGTAAACCTGTTTTTTCCAGGTAACTGCCCCTTTGAGCCTAGCCAGGCTACCTTATAAAAAATAAGCTGTAATGCTACAAACTGGGCCTATCAAGACCGATTTCACCTAGCAAATTTCTCAGATGCCCTCCTACAAATGCTGGTATTGCCCATCTCATTGGCAAACCTACTCTTTTCCCCACAGTTTTCACAAATAATGCAGCATCTCTGACTGTCCATTTGTATACAAACTCCTGATGAGGAGTTGTATGACTTCCATTCAGACATCCACCGTGACCCGGCACGGAATCTGCCCTCGCACGCCTTAGACAGAACTGACTGATCATGAACATGAAAGATCCTGCTGTTTAGTCTTTATGATGGACCATTCTGTGGTTTTGAAATGTTCATCCTGTTGGCGTAAATTCACAGGAGTCAGCTGCATCCTCCTCAAATGGTTCAGATTCTTTATAATAAGACCGTGGCAACTATAGAAAGCTCAGAGCGAACCCAGCTTCTCTGGTCCGCGAGGGACTCTTGGTGCTTTATCTTTTTTGACTCCACTAGTGGGCTATCTGCCCACCAGCTCCAACCTTAAATTCAACAAAGATTCCAAGACCTTTAACTGTAAAAGGTGGAATAGAGCCCAGCTATCCTCCTTCAATTATGTCATAAGTTGTTCGGGTAGATGAACACATATTTACAGTATCTTATTATGACAGCGGGTAAACATATGTAGATGTTAAGATGCTTCTAATATTCTGACCACCTCCACCTTATTTGAGCAGTGAACGAATGAGGTGCAAAACTTGCCAGCAGAATAATGCTTGAGGTTTTTTGCTCTATTTTAATATTGATGAGAGGAATCACAAGTTTGATTTATACTTGTACATGTCCTTTCGCAAGTCTTTTGTTTTTAGGTCTGGCTTGACCATGCAGCTGTCTAGAAGACCTGTTATTTCCAATACTGTAAATTAAACCTAGATTGGGCATTGGCTCTGCACCAAAGAGTATTACTCTTTCATCACATGCGATTTGCTGCTTACCATATCGTTCCTATGTAGTGCTTGCTTTGCAATACATATATATTATACTGAATTTTGACACATTAAATCAATTATCTAAGATGCATTGTTTACAGAAAGCAGTCCTTTTTGTTTTGTTTTTCTTCACTGCAACTGGCTTTGTAACGATGATAGGGGCTCATTATGATGTTGTGACGTTTGCTACCACCGAGCCTGCGGTGGACTTGTCACGACATCTTAACGAGTGAAATTCCCTGCCATAATACAATGGGAGGAGGGTTTCGCGGCGGACGCAAAGTGCGTCCGCCGCTTTTCCGCCGGCCAGCAATCGTTCCGGTTGCCGGCCGGGCGGAATTGGCCCCTAATATGGGGGCGGTGCCTAACAGGCACTGCCATCCATATTAGGATTGTGTGTTGTGAAGGCCTTTCCATGGTGGCTCTGCCACCATGGAAAGGCTGGATAGAATTGCTTTTGGGCGCTTTGCGGACCCCCGGGAGTTGGGGGGCTGCACTTGGGGGGTAACTATGATACCATCCCTCATTCCCATGCACAAAGTGGCACGCACCGCGCGTTGCCTGCCACGTTGTACATGGCAATGCACAGTATGCCTCTTTGGCCTGTTTGTCTAAAATCCGCCCGCCATCCTAATGGGGCCCTAAGTGAGGACTAAAAATGCAAGCCAGCCCCTTTGGCTTTCCCAAAACTTGTTCCTATTACAACCACCTTCCAAAAGCTGGAGTTGGCTAAAAAGCGCTCAATGTGCATGTGGCTCTAAACAAGTGCTAGTACTGAAGCAGATGCTATAATTGATTAAAAATTGTTATCATCGCCTGAATGATCTTGTTTATCTTTTGCAAATACGGCCCAGCAAACCATTATTACAATAGTTTAAAAATATGAACAATACAACTGTATGAAAAAATAAAAACGTGAATATGTACCATTCCAAACATCCTTTTTGGAGACGATTCATTCCAGACCCAACTTAAAAACTTCTAGAAGCACTGGTTCAGATCTTCGCCAAGCAACAAAATGCAGATTGCAGAGTGGGGGCAGCGTGTACATAAAGTGTCCAGAGACCACTTACCCATGGGAAGCAAAATATACAGCATAATCCTGAGGTAAATGTAAACAAAAAAAAGATCTGTTTTCCCCATCCCAAATTAAACATTTAGATTGCAGAAAAAAGGAACAACACCTTAGTATCAACTGTTTCCAAGCTCCCGACTCGAAGAAAAGTCAAGTAAGCTCAATACATCGAGCAAACCAAAGGAACCCAAGCCCTGTTGAAACAGCAAAGGGTTTGGTGGTCTGTGACACGAGACCACGTCAGAATCAAGACCCAGGATTCCAGTTTGCAGAACATCAGTTGGCTGCATTTGACTTTTTTTTGGTAACAATGAAGCTCAGAGGCTTCTTAATGCCGGACAACCTCAATGACCTGGCAAGTACAAGATGGGCAAAGCACTGACAGTAATTTGGAGTAGAGTAGATGCAGCCCCTATGATAAGCTGGATCTCACACAGCCTCCATTGGTTTCGGTAGGTGGGGGAGGCTTTCAGTTATGACCTGTTCTTTCAGTGCTGTCCTCCATACTCCTCTCTGCCTAGTCTGTAGCGTTCTAGTAGTTAGCCCCGAGGGGCGAGACACCGGAAGCACCTCCTTACAGTGTATCACTCTCTGGCCAGGCGTGGCCAGAGAGCTATAAATAAATGAACCGGGGTCGCTCGAGACTTCCGGTCCCAACCAGTAACCTGTGTAGACGTGTGTTTATTCTATGTCAATTCTATAGACCCTGCCCATGTTTCACCTGACTCTTAGCTATTGCTGTTGCCCTGTGTGCCAAGATCCCCAGCCGCGACACTGGTGACGAGGGTGGGATGCACTTGATGGTTCCATGCAAGGACGAAGAACCATCTACCCTCAGCAGCCATGCCGAGTGACAGAAGTGCCCGACTTCGCCCGGCAGCGCGGCGACGCGAGTCTGAAGAGGTATCCTGGCGAGATCGGCAGAAGGATCCAGGCGGTGGGCGACATCAGCGCGAGGTCTGCCGGTAAGCCTGGGAGACGTCCCACACTCTGCTCGCAGCACCCCAGACTCGGCCGAAGAACTCCGCAGCAAGTTTTCCGGCGCGCGCATGCACCCTGAAGTGCAAAGGCCACGCCCACGCCCTGAGCTACGTGATCAAGTACACACACAGACAAGAAGCGCTGCAGGCATCGTGAAGTGCCCCAAATCGTGCAGATTGCACGGAGAAGCCGACGAAAACAGGGAGCTCGCACCACAAAGAAAGGGAGCCCAAAGCTCTTCCTCAACAAGCCAAGGCTAATGCAAATAGCCAGTAAAGACCCCTACTCACGCAGAGAGCACACAGGGCAGACCAAGAAAGGCTGGGACACATCACTGGCCAAAGGAATAGTCCCAACATCAAAGCCAACAAGTCCAATAGCCAATAAATAGCAAACAAGCACTGGCAAACTCAAAAACCACACAGACAGTGTGAGGAAGGAAATAGACACCAAAAGAGAAAAAGCAAGTGCGTGCCCTACAAAGCACAAATTCGTCCACTGAAGGAAAACCATGTCAAATCCAGGAGGCGCCGCATAACAGCCAGCCGCCCCACCAGCGGCAGCACACCCAGGGCACCCACAGATCACAGCACTACCCCCATTTAGCGAACTTATCGACCCAGCAACAGCGTCACCAAGGTGGAAGGTATGGGTCAGCTGCCTGAACAATTACTTCATAGCCACCCGAGAGACGGACGAGGCAGTTAAAAGATCGCTACTGTTACACTTTGCAGGTGAAGAAATGTATAAGCTGTTTCAACACCTCCCGAATACCGGTGCCGCTAATGACTACGACACAGCGGTCACCGCGCTCAGCGCGCATTCCGATTCCCAGCTTAATCCACACTATGAATGGTTTAAACTCCAGCAAGCAAGACCACGTGAGGGTGAATCAATGGACACGTATCACGTACGCCTCAGGGAACTAGCCAGCACGTGTACCGAGGACGACCAATCCAAAGAGGTGACGGCGCAGCTAATACAGGGATGTCGCAACAAGACACTGCGGACGTTGATACTCCTCCAACCCCGAATTACTTTAGAAGAAATATTGATCCTCGCCAGATCACATGAGCTTTCAGATGCAAGAGCAACGGCCATGGAAGCAGTGCTCACCTCCCACTCTGATCAAGCAGTCAGCGTCAAAACCGAGCGGGTCGATGCTCTCCGAACATCGACGGGAGGAGGAAGATGGCTGACGAGGACCGCACGGCGAACCTCGTGTGGATGGTGTGGTCGAGAGGAACATCCCCCAGAGAGCTGCCCAGCCAGAGGAAAATCATGTTCAAAATGTGGGATTCCTAATCATTTTGCAAGCGTGTGCCGAGGAAGCGCAAGGGGAAGAGGTGCTACAGGAAGACGGCTGCCGACAGGAGCAGTGAGAAACCTGACGCTGGAAGAAACCACAACACCAAGGCAGCCAAGAGGCTCAAGTCGGTGTCCACAACGCCTGGATGACTCGTCCACAGAAGATGACGAGGAATGTTACTTCGTGTTGTTTGTAAGTGATCTCAAGAAAAGGCGAAGGCCGCAGCCAAAGTGCAACATCGAGATCGACGGGTCTAAGGTAACTGGCCTGATAGACACAGGGGCGACCGTCAACGTCATGGGATCACAGCACTACAAGAAACTAAACCCATGGCCGACACTCACACCGTCAAAAATCAAGATACTGACCTATGGCAGCAAGACATCGCTCCCTCTCAAAGGGAAGATGACAGTTCAAGTGAAAACAGAAGATCATGAGGTGACGACGGTGTTTCACGTCCTAGATCGGGAGGCCGATATATTGGTGGGGAGCCACACTGCGGAAGATTTAAGCCTGATTGCATTTGCTAATGCAGTCAAACTGCTACAAGTTGACGACATGCTAGAAATGTTCCCTCAGCTGTTCAAGGGACTAGGGAGAATACGATGACCACCTGTGAAGCTACACATAGACAAAGCCATCCAACCAGTGGCGTTGAGACACCATCGGATCCCGTTTCATCTGAGGCCGCTGGTCGAGCGTGAACTTCAAGAACTAGAACGACAAGGGGTCATTGAAAAGGTGACAGGCCCCACCCCCTGGGTGTCACCCATGGTGATCGCAGAAAAACCGAAACAACCGGGCAAAATCCGAATCTGCATCGACATGAGGATGCCAAATCAAGCGGGAGAGGCACCTAACCCCAACTGTAGATGATATCTTAGCCGACCTCAATGGAGCTCAATGGTTCTCAAAACTGGTTCTCAATGCCGGATACCATCAACTCACTCTGGCGGAAGAAAGCAGGTATATAACTACTTTCTCAACACACTTGGGGCTCAGGCGTTACAAAAGACTCAACTTCGGAATATCATCTGCGGCAGAGATTTTTCAGAACACAGTGCGAGACATTCTATCTGGGCTGAGTGGGGTCCCTAATGTCAGTGACGACATATTAATACACTCCAAGACCATTGAGGAACATCACAGACGACTGAGAGCCACCCTCCAGCGGTTGGCAGAGCACGGGGTGACGCTCCACAAGGGCAAGTATCAATTTTTCACAAAATCCATTGACTTCTTTGGATATGTGTTCAATGCCGACGGAGTGCAAGTAGATCCCCGAAAGTCTCAGGCCATACACCTTGCCCCCGCACCAAAGAATGTGTCGGAAGTGTGAAGCTTCTTAGGGATGGCGACTTACTGCGGTCGTTTTATTCCAAACTTAGCAACCATCGCAGAGCCGCAGCGCAACTTAACAAAAAAAGAAAACCCATGGAGGTAGACGGCAACGGAAGAAAAGGCATTCAACCAAGTCAAGATGGCTCTGCTGGACAGCACAACGATGGCGTATTTCGACACAGCTCGCCCCACAGAGTTAATCGTAGATGCCAGCCCAGTTGGTCATGGGGCACTGTTGACCCAGGAGTCAGAACCTGGTACGTGGGTCCCTCTAGCGTTCGCGAGCAAGTCCCTCACCGCGACTCCCAGATCGAGCGAGAGGCACTCGCAATCAAATGGGCCTGCAATCACTTCCACCTATACATGAGCGGAAACCCGTTTCGAGTGGTCACGGACCACCAACCACTCCTGCCACTTTTCAAAGGCACAGCACCACAACCTCCCCCAAGAATTGAGAGGTGGCCAATCCAGCTGCAACCGTATCAAATGGAGTTGGTCTACCGGCCTGGCGCCAAAAACCCGGCGGACTTCCTGTCTCGCCACCCAGCGGCAGAGCAACCAACGAGTGAAGAACAAGAAGTGAGATTGATCGCAGTCGCCTTGGGAAACTCTGGAAAGTAAGGAACTAACTCAGCTCGACAAAAGATGGAATCATCCTAAGAGGCTCGCGCATCGTAATACCACTCAGTTTGCAGGAACGAGCAACAGCCCTAGCCCATGAAGGGCACCAAGGCGTCGGGCGAATGAAATCCAGAATGAGAGAGAAGGTATGGTTCCCGGACCTAGAGGACCACGTTCAATCCGTAGTACGTAACTGCCAAAGGTGTCAACTGACCGGGAACTCAGAGGCTCCAGCACCCGTCATAACTGAAGAACTGGCGCCATCACCATGGGCCTGGCTGAGCCTTGACTTTGGGAGCTTACCAGATGGGAGAGTCACCGCCGTCATAGTGGACAGCTACACCAAATACCCCATTGTGGAAGTTCTCCCGTCCACATCTTTCAGCAACCTCCAACCGGTGCTGGAGAAAGCCTTTGCTCTGTTCGGGATTCCCCATATCATCAGAACCGACAACAGGCCCCCATTCCAGGGGAGTGACTTTCGAGAATTCCTGGCACATCTAGGAATTAAGCACCATCGAGTAACACCACAGTGGCCGCAGGCAAACTGTGAAGTAGAGCGGTTCATGCGAACCATTAACAAGGTATTACGGATTACAACAGTGGAAGGCACAGACCCTGAGAGCACGCTGCAGTGGTTTCTGAGAGACTATCGCAGTACACCCCACTGCACGACACAGATGTCTCCGTGGTCACTCATGCTGGCCGGGCCACGAAGAGACATGCTTCCAAGAGCTGAAGGCTGGACCCACAAGTCTTATGACCCAACAAAGACACAAGCAAGAAGACATAACACAAATGACAAGGCGAGCAGAAGGCGTAATGCGAAATTCTGTGTGCTAGAGCCTGGCTGCTCAGTACTAATCAGGAACCGCTGGAACACTGGGAAGTTCCGAACTCCTTATGAACCAGGTGTATGGGTGGTCAAGTCAACCAGTGGGACGGCTGTCACAGGCAGCAGAGCGGAACGGTGAGACCGTGACCGGAAACATAATGTGGTTCAAGCAGATCCCGGACGTGACCAGGGACCGAACCCCAGCAGAGCCGGCAGAGTCGCCGGAAACAACACTGAATGACGCAGACCACACAGCAGGGGACGAGGCGCCTTGTACCCCAGGAAGACCACATGTGCCCGAGACTCGCAGTCCAGAACACCCATCTGCAGGAGACAGGCAGCCAAGTCTACATGTCCCGCGTGACATGCACTGCCACACACATGGCCTACGGCCAAACCCAAGACCCAACCGGAAACTAGCAGACTTTGTGTGCTAGACCACAGTGACGTTATTTTGTTTCAAAATCCAACCTGATAAGGGATGTAGCGTTCTAGTAGTTGGCCCTGAGGGACGAGACACCGGATGTACCTCCATACAGTATATCACTCTCTGGCCAGGCGTGGCCAGAGAGCTATAAATAAATGGGCCGGGTCGCTCGAGACTTCCGGTCCCAACCAGTAACCTGTGTGGACGTGTGTTTATTCTATGCCAATTCTATAGGCCCTGCCCATGTTTCACCTGACCCTTAGCTATTGCTGTTGCCCTGTGCGACAAGATCCAAAGCCGCGACATAGTCCACTAGTGATTCTCATAAAAAATATGACTTCTCCAAATCTAGGTCTTGCATTTCTCAGTTTCAGGTCCTGAAGAGACTATCTTCAAACTGCATACCGTAGCGAACACTAGTAGTGCTTCTTTTCCATCTTGCCATCAGGTTTCGAGGCATCATACAGTGAACCCCTCAAGCACCGTCACCAAAGTCCTGATCCGGCAGGAGACTCAATTGGTACTAGAAAAAGCAGACTCAAGAAAATGGGGGTTAAGGGAGATTTAAAAAAGCTGGATTTTTTGGTAAATGGAAGACCTTAGGTGTGTCTCTCATGCAGTACAAGAGGTACTGGAGTGCAATGGAGTTCTCACTAAATAAGGTACGATAGATTAATATACTATCAGTTCTTCGTGGAAACATTAATAAGGCAGTTAAAATACAGCTTACTGCCTCCAAAGAAAGCAGGCGGCTGATAAGCGTTGAAAAAGCAGGAGCCTTTCCAGGGTCTGCAGGACTGAGAGATACCAGCAGCAACTTCAGAAGGAAATACTCAGCAGCAAGATCCAAAGCTCCAAACTCCAATCCATGGAGGGAAGGGAAGGAACTAGGAAGAAGGAAATCAAGGGAGCGGATGGGTAGAGTAAAACAAAGATGCTCAAGTAGGAAGCCAGGAGCAAACCGCAGTGAAAGCAGAGCACCAGTGTAAATAAGCAACACAAACCCCCAGACCAGTAACTCATGTTGAGATGGTATTTTATGCTGTAACTTCTAAAAGTGCACAACTCACCCCAGAAATTAAACTGCGCCCTGTGGAAGTAGCCTAGATTAGTTTTATTCTTGTCTGTCTCCCGGTTCTCCATACCCTCCAGACTCCTCTTGAGGGCATAGTGATATTTGTGTAAGGCATTACGTGAGATATCCCAAGTGTATGCAGCTTTTCTGCCAGAATGTCTGATGCTATCTTCACACGTGCATGCATGACTCAAGCTGTCAATTTATTTAGTTTGGCGGAGTATCTGTAGTAGATTTTTGTACTTGCTACCATGCTTATGTGAATTTAGAGTTTTTCTGTTTGCATCTTTTATGTAACTCATGTACTCTGAAGTCCTTGTATATTAAATAAATAAACACTTCCCCAATGACCGCTAGAAGGCTGGCCCCACCCACCTTGCCTCACAATTATCACTTACTCCAACATTGTGTCACAAGCAGTTGTACCAGTGAAGAGAGTGTTATTCTCCTTTGCCCTGGAACCTTTCAGTGCTCCGGTGCACTCATCCTCAGCTCCAGGACTCTGCGCCCAGTCTCACACAAATAGTTTCACAGCAGTTTCTAGCAGCTGCTCTGGCAGGCTAACATTGGTCGTAGTGCACCAATGCCTTTCCTGCTTCTCACATGCATACATTACATGTATCAATAACAAAGTGCTCTTCGTGTGCATAATGGCTCATGTAAGGTACAGTAAGCTTGAATGGTGCAGCTGCTTCGCCACCATGCTGTATTTCTCTACAGTGTGCGTGTGCCGAAGAATACATACTACTGCATGCACCGAACACCGCTAGACCTGTACATAACATTAACCAGCATAGACTGACTCTCAGACACTCTTCTTTGAGCTCTCAGATGACCGAATTGTTATCTACGGCTATTTGGAATGTGGAATCGCTGTGCGTTGTGAATGCAGCGGCGTAGCGTGAGTTTCCAGTGCCCAGGGCAAGGCAAGTATCCTTCCACTGCAATTTTGAAATTTTGCACCCTTAAGAATTATGCACCTGGGGAAACTGCACTTTATTATTTTTTACTTTTTTAGAGTTTTATATAGCACAAACTCGACCCGAAGATCTCCGGTATCAGAGTGCTTTACATGAGCACCAGTTTCGTTACAGACTGACACATTAATTTTGTTAGGCACCGGGAGATTAAGTGATTTGCCCAGAATCACAGGATGTTGGCCAGTTTGCTAAACACTGCTGCACCGATTATAATCGGGAGTGATTTTAATTTGGTCCTGGATAAGGAGTTAGATCGTACCTCTAAAGTAAAATATAATACCCCGTCAAGAATGTCTGCTGCACTTAAAAGTATCATTAAAGAATTTAATTTGCTCGATATTTGGAGAGCAAAGAACGGGAATATTATGGATTTTTCCTTTTATAGTAAGAAATATAAACATCATTCCAGAATTGATTACTTCTTGGTGGATCAGACAATGTTCTCCGAAGTTGAGTCAATAATGCATATTCCAGCGATTTTATTAGACCATTCAGCCGTAGAGTTGACACTTGGCTTTAAACAAAAAGAGTGTCAAAGAAGGTGTACTCCGGAAAGGACCATGCTATTAGATGATGGAGTGAGGTTAGAGCTAGAAGAGATAACGGATGAATACTTCAAGTTTAATATAGGTACAGCTAAGAACCAGATAGTTTGCGAGGCCTTTAAGTCCTATTTAAGAGGACTACTAAGCTCTATAATGATTAGTAAGAGGAAATCTATGAAAAAGGCTGAAGAGGACAGGATAAATAAGATAAAGGAAAACGAGAAAGATTTACAGAGGGCCTCTTTGGTCTCCCAGAGTTTAGTGCCACAATTGGAAAGAGAGCTAGAGGGTCTACAGGCAGAATTTCAGGCCAATTTAGACAAGAATTTAAAGGACAGGTGGAATGCTAGCAAGCTCCAGCACTTTGCCTACAGTGAGAAATGCGGGTCTCTCTTAGCCTGGTAGGGAAGGAGTGATAGGGCAAGGAGCCTGATAAAGAATCTAATCCAAAGAGGGACAGGAGTCTTGCTTCATGATGATGAAAATATTCGGGAAGAGGCCAGATCTTTCATGAATAACCTATACGAGGAAGATATCGTATCAGGACCCGAGGGAGCTAAAGAATGGCTAAAGTTAATAACTCTCCCTCAGCTTACAGAAGAACATAGGCTATTTTTGCAAGCAAGTATAACGGAGGAAGAGATTAGAGTACAATGCAAAAAAATGGCCAGGGGTAAAGCAGCCGGCCCAGATGGGCTTCCAATTGAGGTATATTTGGGGTTGTTGGATAAGGTAGTGCCAGTCTTAAAAAATCTGTTCAACAAAATATATATGCAGGGAGAAGGCACTCCAAGCTCATGGCAGAAGCAACAGTGACACTAATCTTAAAACCTAATAAAGATCCTCAGAAGATTGAGTCCTACAGACCAATATCCCTTTTAAACTCTGATCATAAAGTTTTCGCAGGAATATTGGCAGCAAGGGTGGATAAAGTTATTAAGGCCATAGTGCACCCGGATCAGAAGGGATTCATACCCAGGAGACCGCTACATGAGCTCACCTTTGAAGTAATGGGGGCAATCTATGTCGCTGTGGTAAAAAAGGTCCCTATCACGAAAGTTGCAATAGATGACGCATTTGACCAGGTGAACCGGATATATCTCTGGGAGACTCTACAAAGCTTTGGCTTTCCGTGTAATTTTGTGCAGGCTGTGAAATGCCTTTACCTTAATCCGAAAGCTAAAGTTTTAGTCAATGGAGCACTGACGGACTGGTTTAGTTTATTAGGAGGCACTAGGCAGGGGTGCCCTCTGTCACCATTATTATTGAACCTGTATATCGAACCGTTAGTCTGCTGACTAAGGGCAGATCCAACCATCAACCCTTTTAAAATCGCAGAGCTAGAGTTAAAACTTGCTCTTTATGCGTGCGATCTGCTTTTGTATACATCTAATCCAGCAGAAGCTATACCTAGGCTATTTGAGAAGGCAGAAAAATTTGGAGAAGTCTCCGGATATAAAATGAATAAGGAAAAAACGAAATAATGGAATGGAATCAAGTTAATGGAAAACAGGGGCAAAGACCCAAATGAGATACCTTGGGGTTCATCTGGCTCAGAACTTAGAAGACATTCCCAAAATCAACTGGAAGAGGGTCTCCAAAGAGGTTGTTAGTCTCTTAACACGATGGGCAAACCTTCCCCTAAATATCTACGGGAGGGTCAACCTCTTTAAAATGATTATTTTGCCTAAAATAACTTTCCTTTATAACTCTGTTCCATTATCTTTTAGCGCTAAGGATATTGCTAAACTACAGGGCAAAATTGGCAGTTTCATATGGGCGACTAAAAGTCCAAGAATTGCATGGAAAAAGCTTAGGAGAGGTCTCAATGTGGGAGGGCTAGCGTTACCAGACCTACTTACTTATTGTAACGCCTTTCATTTTAAAAAAATTAGAATTTTGGCCAACAATACCGATTCCTCATCATTAGGTTTATTATTTGAGGCAATGTTACTGGATGTGGAGCAGGGGCAGGAGTATTTCCTCTACAAGTTCGGAGATCCTAAGTTTTATAAAAAAGTAAGACTAAAGATTTTGGGAGCTGCATTAAAGAATTGGACGAACATCAGAAGGGGATTGAAAATTCCATATTATGCAGAGCAGGCTCCAGTCTGGGACTCTCCAGGTACTCCGGAATGCCTGCAAGACCAACTCTGTCAACCACTTAAACTGGCTGATTTTGGGGAGATCTACAAAAGGACTACCAGTTAATCAGTTGGGAGTCGCTAACTAGTGTAACTCGAGGGACACTGACAAGATTTATGTTTTATCCGTTTTCTGCCTGGTGGGCAACGCAGACCTGGGGCAAGGAGAAAGCCAACTGGAAATTTGATTTAGTCTCAAGAACAGGTATTTGGAAAAGGGAAGTTTACTTTTGGTACTGGGCTCTTTTGGAAACCAGTGACGACATGGAACTGGAAGTTAGAAGACTCTAGGGTGATGAATTTAGAGGCAATGAACAGCAAATACCTAAATTATGGTTTGACTCTTTTTCCATGCTGGAGGCAGTAGTCAAACCAGCTGCACTTAGGAGGAACCATCTATACACGGCCTATAAAGTCTATTGGTCCCAAAGAAACTATCTAAAGCGCCTGGGAAGGAATACAATTGCCCCAGGTGTAAGTACCCCGCAGCGGATGACATCCATATGTTTGCGGATTGTCCGAGAATTAAGCAGTATTGGACTGAGGTATGTGTCTTTTTGGGAGATGTGGTGCATCAGCAGGTGGAAGTTAGCCCTAGTACAATTTTCTTTGGTCTTCCGAACGATTACCGTATGAATGTACCTGCCTCCAAATTTGTGTTCTATGTGATAATTCTTGCAAGGAGGGAAATTTGTAGGGCATGGAAATCTGAAACCTCCCGACCTTTGCTGATTGTCTGAAGAATATCATCTATACCAGTGAATCCGATATGGCTTGTGATAATACAAACAAAAGCAAGATTTGGGCGGCTCTAGTTGGCTGGAGGGAGAAGTAAAGTTGGTCCTATGATTATGCCAGGGTTCCGTCGGACCTGTCCTCCTCAGTAACATAAGGTCCACCATGGGAATGTGAACAGGAGTGGGAGAAGGAAACGGTACATCTTGTAGGGAAAGCTCCTTTTCTCTTTCCATATGCCTCACCCAAGGGTCGAAATCGGATGGCTTGGATCGTTTGGAGGTATCCCATCAAGAGCTTTCCTTAAGGCATGGATGAGGACAAAAAAAAAAAAGAATCACAGGATGTTGAGCATCCCTGTAGAGACTCGAACCCGGTTCCCCTTGTCGAGATTCGAACCCGGTTCCCCAGCTTCAAGGTCGACCACTCTACCCGTAAGGCTACATCCTCTCCCCTCTGACCTCCGCACGTTACGCCACAGCGTGAATGTGCTGTATTTCTTCTCAGAGCAAGGCTGAACAGAGTACTTGGAAACTCAGCTATTCCCACTTGGTGCACAGTTGCGCTGTGAGCCTGTCCGCAGACACCTACCCTACATTTCTTGGAAATCCGTCTCCAGCTGCTAAGCCTCAATCAGTACCTGAGAAGATCACCTGGTAACCGCTTTCATCTTTGATTCCGTGTGGTTCGTCACCCTGGGAACCAGGGGGTAACCAGAGAAGGAAGTCTCCTTCCACTGATAATGGATGGCCTACTCCCTTAGACAGTGTGTGAGATATGCCCCATACAGCTCCAGAATCCTCCTTCAAACAAGCATTGGTAATGCTAATAGGTCTGACTTTAAAGTTATGTGCCATGGTAATGGGAAGCACTGCATGTAAATAGCACGGAACTAGATATGTATTTTGGGGGAAGGAAAGAACTGTACAATAATATTGATGTAGGTTAAAAAGTCAGTTGTCAGTTGCACTGTTAAGTCAAAGATGAGCATCCATGGAAGTTAATGCCTGCCCTCCTACCATCTGTGCGGCTACTAGGGAAAAACTCCATAAATTATTTAGTTATGTAAGACACTTTAACCCAGGCCACAGAAGCTCCTGACTTCATGCATCAAGTGAAGTTTTCAAGCTCCTAAATCAATGCTACAGAAGAAGCGCCAAAGCCCCTAACTCCATGCCACAGGTGGATTTCTCTTTCTCATGACGCCATGCCACATGTGAAGACCTCAAACTCCTACCTCCATGCCACATGAGGAGGACACCACATCAGAGCTCTAGCTCCGGACTGTATGCACCTGGAGAACAGATCTAGTTTCTGACGCAGTGTCACAAGGGAAGCCCTTCATGCTACCATGGCAGAGTTGAACATTATGACTCCATGCTGCAGCAGAAGTATTAAATCTCCTGACTCCATGCACAGGAACGCTGAAGCTCCTGACTCCATGGAGTCCATGCTACAGGAGAAGTGCTTTAGCTTGTAACATTATTTCACAGTAGGAGTAATCAAGCTCTTGATGACTTCCTGCCACTGGAAGGAGACCTGAGACCATGCCACCGGAGTGCTAAAGCTTTCGACTATGTGCCACTGAAAAGAAAGCTTAAGCTCCAAACACCATTCCGCCACAGGAGCGCCGAAAGCACCTGACTACAAACTGCCATAAAAGTGTTGAATCTCCTGACTCCATGCACCACCAGAACACTTAAGCTCCTGACTCCGTGCTACAGAAGAAATGCTCTAGCACCTACCTTAATTTCACAGGAGGAGTCCTCAGCTCCTGAAGATTTCATGGCCCTGGGAGGAGGCTTGAGGCTCCTGACTCCATGCTGCTGGAGGTGTGGTGACTCACGACTCCGTGCCACTGAAAGGAAAGTTGAAGCTTCTGACTCCTTGCTGCCATAGGCCTGCTGAAGCTTCTGACCCCATGCCACTGGAAGGACAATTTAAGCTGATTATTCCATGCCGCTATAGAAGTGTTGAAGCTCCTGACTTCAGGCCACAGGAGGAAAAGCTCAAGCTCTCGATTCCATGCCACCATAGACATGCTGAACCTTCTGACTCTATGCAGCCCTAGAAACGCCGAAGCTCCTGACTCCATTCTGCCACAGGCGCTCTAAAGCTCCTGACTCTTTACTGCCGTAGGAGCGCTGGGGCTCATAACTCTATGCTGCCATAGGAGCGCTGGAGCCCTGGACTCTGTACTGCCCTAGGAGTGCTGAGGCTCATGACTGTATGCTGCTGGAAGAGTGCTGAGGCTCATGACTCTCTGCTGCTGGAGGAGCGCTGAGGCTCATGACTCTCTGCTGCTGGAGGAGCGCTGAGGCTCATGACTCTCTGCTGCTGGAGGAGCGCTGAGGCTCATGACTCTCTGTGGCTCATGACTCTCTGCTGCTGGAGGAGTGCTGAGGCTCATGTCTCTATGCTGCTGGAGGAGCACTGAGGCTCATGACTCTCTGCTGCTGGAGGAGCGCTGAGGCTCATGACTCTGCTGCTGGAGGAGCGCGGAGGCTCATGACTCTATGCTGCTGGAGGAGCGCTGAGGCTCATGACTCTATGCTGCTGGAGGAGCGCTGAGGCTCATGACTCTCTGCTGCTGGAGGAGTGCTGAGGCTCATGACTCTATGCTCTCTATGCTGCTGGAGGAGCGCTGAGGCTCATGACTCTATGCTGCTGGAGGAGTGCTGAGGCTCATGACTGAATGCTGCTGGAGGAGTGCTGAGGCTCATGACTGTATGCTGCTGGAGGAGCGCTGAGGCTCATGACTGTATGCTGCTGGAGGAGCGCTGAGGCTCATGACTCTCTGCTGCTGGAGGAGTGCTGAGGCTCATGACTCTATGCTGCTGGAGGAGCGCTGAGGCTCTTGACTCTCTGCTGCTGGAGGAGCGCTGAGGCTCATGACTCTCTGCTGCTGGAGGAGCGCTGAGGCTCATGACTATGCTGCTGGAGGAGCGCTGAGGCTCATGACTCTGCTGCTGGAGGAGCGCTGAGACTCATGACTCTATGCTGCTGGAGGAGCACTGAGGCTCATGACTCAGCGCTGAGGCTCATGACTCTGCTGCTGGAGGAGCGCTGAGGCTCATGACTCTATGCTGCTGGAGGAGCGCTGAGGCTCATGACTCTCTGCTGCTGGAGGAGCGCTGAGGCTCATGACTCTATGCTGCTGGAGGAGTGCTGAGGCTCATGACTGTATGCTGCTTGTGGAGCGCTGAGGCTCATGACTCTATGCTGCTGGAGGAGCGCTGAGGCTCATGACTCTCTGCTGCTGGAGGAGCACTGAGGCTCATGACTCACTGCTGCTGGAGGAGTGCTAAGGCTCATGACTATGCTGCTGGAGGAGTGCTGAGGCTCATGACTATGCTGCTGGAGGAGCGCTGAGGCTCATGACTCTATGATGCTGGAGGAGCGCTGAGGCTCATGACTCTCTGCTGCTGGAGGAGCGCTGAGGCTCATGAATATGCTGCTGGAGGAGCGCTGAGGCTCATGACTCTCTACAGCTGGAGGAGCGCTGAGGCTCATGACTCTCTGCTGCTGGAGGAGTGCTGAGGCTCATGACTATCTGCTGCTGGAGGAGCGCTGAGGCTCATGACTCTCTGCTGCTGTAGGAGTGCTGAACTCCTGACTCTATGCTGCCGTAGGAGCACAGAGGCTCATGACTTTATGCTGCCATATGAGTGCTGAGCTCCTGACTCTCTGCTGCCATAGGAGTGCTGAACTCCTGACTATATGCGGCAGGCAGCTGAGGTAGCCACTAAACACGCGACTGTGTCCAGACTCCGACACTCTTCCTCGCAACCCTGGTTCTCTCCCGAGTTGAGGGAGCAGAAACTAGGCTGCAAAAAACTGGAACGAGCGTGGAGACGTGGGTACAGCGCGGAGTCCAAGTCTGTTTTACGCTTGGCCCAAAAAGACTATTATGCCGCCATTAAGGCTGCTAAAGGGAATTATTATGCAGGACGCATCGCCAAAGCAGACAATAATAGTCGGGAGATCTTCTCCATTGTCAAAAGTTTTGTATCCCCTGTTGCTGATGCTGTCACTCTTCCCTCCTCTGCGCAATGGTGCGAAGATCTGTCCACTTTTTTCATCAGCAAAATAGCTAGGATTCAGGAGGACCTACTCTCGGCGCTGCCCGAGGACCGCCTAGCGGTTGACCCCTGTCTTTCCCGTTGCCCGTATTCCGGCCAACAGCTTACTAACTTTGTGCCAGTCCCGATTGTGCTGTACTATCTCTCCTTCAGTCCTTGAAATCTGGCTCCCCGGTGGACCCGTGTCCAGCCCGAGTGCTTTCGGAGGTGGCGGAAACTGTCTGTAGTGAGATCACCCAGATTGTGAATCTTTCCCTGGCCTCTGGTGTGGTCCCTCGCGGCTGGAAACAAGCTAAACTTCTGCCGCTCCTAAAAAAACCGGGACTGGACGCCACGGTCCCTGGTAACTACAGACCCATATCCCTCCTGCCAGCACTCGCTAAAATTTGCAAGAAAGTGGTTCTTCGACAATTGGAGAGTTTTGTGGAATCCTCCAACGCTCTTCACCCTGCCCAATCGGGCTTTAGGGCAGCTTATAGCACTGAGACCGCGCTGGTGGAGATGACGGAGTCTATCCGGGATTGTCTGGACGGAGGCGGCAGAGCGGTCCTGATATTACTGGACCTCTCTGCCGCGTTCGATACCGTCCCCTATGAGCTCCTCCTCGCCAGGCTGTCTGCTATTGGTATTGGGGGGGTTATTCTTGCCTGGCTGTCCTCCTTTCTTTCTGACAGGACACAGCAGGTCTGGATGCCGCCCTATGCCTCAGAACCTAAACCACTCCTTACAGGTGTCCCGCAGGGATCCACTCTTAGTCCCTTACTGTTCAACATTTACATTACCCCTCTGGTTTATTTGGCGGAACAGTACGGGGCTAAGATCATAGGGTATGCAGATGATACTCAGTTGTTGTTCACCTGGCCTGATGATTCTTTGGATACTTCTGTAGTTCATCTGTGTTTGTCCTCAGTATTTCGCTGGCTGACTATGGCCCAGCTGAAGTGCAATGAGGACAAATCTGAGGTGCTTTTCTATGGTTCCTTCCCCCCCTCTTTTAGGAGTGGCCCCCGAATATTCCTAGCCCTAAAGTGATGGGGGGCCCCGCAAAAAACCTTGGGATCTGGTTTGGGGAGGATCTTAGATTTGAGGACCATATAAAGAAGCTCACGGGAACCTGCTTTGCCACTCTGAGAATGCTACGCAAATTCTTCCCCTTGCTCCCTAGGGATGCCAAGGAGACGGTGGCGCGGGCTCTCATACTGGCAAGACTGGACTACGCGAATGCACTGTTCAGTGGCATTCCGGCTTACCTGGTTAAACGCCTGCAGGTTATCCAGAATGCTGCTGTGCGTTTGCTATTCAATGTCCCTAGATGGAGGAGTGTGCGCTCCGATCTGCGCACCCTTCATTGGCTCCCAGTCTCACAGCGCATTTTGTTTAAGTCCCTGGTGCTGGCGTTCAGAGCTACCCACGACCAGGGTCCAGCATATTTGAGACACAGATTTGCCTTCTATGTCCCCGCCCGCACCCTCAGATCATCCACTCTGTTTAAATTGTTTCTTCCCCGTTTTAAGCGAGCCAGACTCGGCGGTCAATCGATTGTCGTGGTCGCGGCTCGGGCCTGGAATGACCTCCCTCTTCATCTGCGTTCCATGCAATCCGTGGCACAATTCAAGAAACATTTGAAAACTCACCTGTTCAGGAGTGTAACTTATGTGTAGCTTAAGCTGTTTTTCCTTGTTGCTCTTCTTTCTGCCTTTCCCATTTCGCACCAGGATACTCTCAAGTAATAGAGCGCGCTACAAAATAATTTATACATACATACATACATATATGCTGCCGTAGGAGCACTGAGGCTCATGATTCCCTGCTGCCATAGGAGCACTGAGGCTCATGACTCTATGGTGCTGGAGGAGTGCTGAACTCCTTACTCCATGCTGCTGTAGGAGCACTGAGGCTCATGACTCTATGCTGCTAGAGTGCTGAGCTCCTGACTCTATGCTGCCATAGGAGTGCTGAGTTCCTGACTCTATGCTGCTATAGGAGTGCTGGAGTTTCTGACTCCATGCTGCCGTAGGAGCGCTAAAACTCCTCACTCCGTATTTCAAGAACTGTGTGCCAGGGAACAGTACAGTGGGATGTCGAGTTTTAAAATGTTCCTATCGCTTGACAGCAATACCAGAGAGGAGTTCTTTGTTTGCCAGCCCGAAATGCCATCACACAGTAAGATATGATGCCTGCCTCATCATGACTCTATGGTGCTGTACGAATGCTGAACTCCTTACTCTATGCTGCCGTAGGAGCACTGAGGCCCATGACTCTATGCTGCTGGAGTGCTGAGCTTCTGAATCTATGCTGTCGTAGGAGTACGGAGCTCCTGACTCTATGCTGCCGTAGGAGTGCTGAGCTCCTGACTCTATGCCTGCCGTAGGATTGCTGAACTCCTGAATCTATTCTGCCATAGGAGTGCTAAGCTCCTGAGACTATGCTGCTGTAGGAGTACTGAACTCCTGACTCTATGCTGCTGAGCTCCTGACTCTATGCTGCCGTAGGAGTACTGAGCTCCTGACTCTATGCTGCCGTAGGAGTACTGAGCTCCTGACTCTATGCTGCCGTAGGAGTGCTGAGCTCCTGACTCTATGCTGCCGTAGGAGTGCTGAGCTCCTGAATCTATGCTGGCATAGGAGTGCTGAACTCCTGAATCTATGCTGCCATAGGAGTGCTGAGCTCCTTACTCTATGCTGCCGTAGGAGTGCTGAGCTCCTGACTCTATGCCTGCCGTAGGATTGCTGAACTCCTGAATCTATTCTGCCATAGGAGTGCTGAGTTCCTGAGACTATGCTGCTGTAGGAGTACTGAACTCCTGACTCTATGCTGCCATAGGAGTGCTGAGCTCTTGACTCTATGGTGCTGTAGGAGTGCTAAAACTCCTCACTCTGTACTGTTGCCTTAGTGTCACATTTGGTACAACCTAACCGGTGTAATGGTTAGACCTATCTCCGGAGTCCCGGGGTCTGGCGCATTGCTGCGTCACTTCCGGCACACCTTCCTCGCCCATCCGGTATTGCTTTTGCGCCGTGGTCCACACGCCGGCCCCTTCCTATCGCTTACCAGGCGTGTCGACTGGATGGGAGGCTAGGGTAGGAAGGCCATTAACTTGTTATTTTGTGTTGCAGGCGGAGTTACAGGGCGATCTAGAGGCTGAATGGTACATAGGGGTACCCTCTTCAGGAGCAGAAGAGGGGTGCAAATGTCAAACAACCACAGGAAGTTCTTACTGCAGGACCCTGGAGGAACAACGGCACTCTGTTAGTCCTTCAGCGGTTGTAAATCTGAGCAACCGGGGCCTTGCCTGTATACGCTCCGCCCCCTCAAGGACATGAGTAAATGGGGATTGGTGTGCCACAGTATGTAAGGGGGAAATCCCCCCCAAAATGGTTAGCACCAATTGGTTAGGCCATGGTGCAATTTGGCTCATCAGGTGGGCAGGGCAGATCATGGGAGTCACGGCTGCCTGCCTTTGGATGGCCCGTAAGTTGACCCACCATGTTGGGATATTTCTTGTACGAAATAAAGCTGCAGCAATATTTTCTCCAACAATTACAGTGTCTTGTGTGTTTCTTTATCATGAGATTGCTGTGTTTTGCGGGTTGGGTGAGTTGCCTATATTAGAACTACGTTACAGGTCGGCTTAGTGTTCTTTGAACACAGAAGGAAAACTCAGCCTTTGGATTTGTTCTTCGTTTTTAATTCCTGAGTCACCTGTAATCCTTATACCGTAGAGGAGTAATTTTATCCCTTAATGAAGAGTTATTCTAGAGCGCAGTGTAGCCCGCCTAGTTGCACACGTAAAAAAATGGGGTGACCCTGTGTCCCTCAGAACCTGGAACGCATCGTATTTCTTGACCTCATTACTCAATATGCACCGAATTTGCATCTTTACAGACTAGAGACACTGACACTAGAAAGAGCGATGTATCTAATCCCTCTCGATTAGGTAGACCACACCACCATGGCTCTCAGCTGCTTCTAGCCACGAGCACGGCATGCACGTCTTCACGTTCGCCAAGCTCATATTAGAACCGTCTGCCTGCCCAAAGCAGTCACTGACACTGCAGCGGCGTTCCAGGACACATACCTGTACACCAACGTCATGCTTTGAATGACCAAGCTACTTGCTTCCAAGATGAGAGAATATGCACATTGTTTCAGTTTTTAGATGGAGTAGTAATTTGCTGCCACAGCACGAGTTCTTCACTCGTAGCCCACGCCGATTCAGACGCACGGCTGATAACACACCACGCTATTTCGCCTTACTGTGGGATTTAAGGTTAGACGCTGAGCGCTCCTGATCGCTTTAACTGGAGCGATATTATTTTAACTGTACTCCGCTTCCTCGCTTAAAGCAGACGCACGGTAGCTTACACCTTGCCTGGCTGTTTAAGCTTGTTCGCTGTAACTAGAGTAATAATGTAACTAATTAAAGTTAGATGCTGATCACTCGCTTTAACTGGGGCGACATTATTTTATTTTAACTGTACTCGGCCTCCTCGCTTAAAATAGACGCACGTTAGCTTTCACCCTGCCTTGGTGTTTTTAAGCTCGTTCGCTGTAACTGGAGCGATTATAATTTAACTACACCTGGCTTCCATGCTTAATTAGACGCGCGGTAGCTCAAACCCATTTCAGCCAGATTTGGTGGTTTTAAGGTGAGACACAGAGCAGCCTCCCGCCCACATTACAGTAAGCACAAGTATCCTTACTGTGATCTCACCCGCATCAACGATTAAGCCATTTAGTTGGTGCGCCCAAGCTAGTAATCCCCATGCGCATCACCATAGTCCCTTGGGCGTTCGATGATGGTACGTGCTGCACCATTCTGAGTCATGGCTCACGGCTGCATTGACTGTAAACTTTTATGTGATGCTTGCACATCCTACAGGTAGAACATGCATGCCTTTCTATTTTGTAGACTATTACCGCCTGGGCCACATCCGTTTGCACCACCAGGTCTCATTCCAGGATTTACTCTGGTCCTTTTAGGGTGAGTTCCATCACCCCTTGCTCCTTAATCGTATCTCTGCCAGAATTAAATACACCTAACTCCGCCTTTCTTAAACTGTAGTCTGTCCTTCACCCCTCCCCGCCCCGTCCTGATGAAGACCCACTTTTGACTACCAAAAGGAGCATATCTTGGGTCGAAACCTTGATGACCATACTAGGCCCAGAACGTCCAAAGGCTCTGCCCAAAGAAAGAATCCTCATCCGGCAGCACTATTGCATTTCTCTACATTATCTGGCCCATTACCCACTTGTACATAATTTTTCACCACCTTGTATATATTGCACACCACTGAGCACTGAGCACCAATGTCACTTGGCCACCACCTACTTGTGATATTTTATTTGTGTTGACAGCTGTGATTACATGTATAAAAAAAGTGAATGATATAATTGGGATAAAACTTACACAGTAAACAGCAATTTCAGTCATGTGCATTTTTGTTTGTATAAATGTTTTCTGCATCTATGCATTTGAGATACGTTTGTGACTTAATGCGCTTACAGAAGTAATCAGAAACCCACCTAGTTGCACAAGCACACTTGTGCCCATGCCGCCAGGTCCTTGTTTTAGAAATAGGATTAGTTCATATATAGTG
Source organism: Lissotriton vulgaris (assembly GCF_964263255.1). Lineage (NCBI taxonomy): Eukaryota > Metazoa > Chordata > Amphibia > Caudata > Salamandridae > Lissotriton > Lissotriton vulgaris. The sequence goes on along the minus strand of NC_141695.1, from coordinate 330,259,918 downwards.
TGATTATTTGTTGAGTGAAAAGGGGCCAAAAATACTTCTGATATGTGAATACGAGTCGCAGTTGCAACCAGTGTAACTCTCTAGTTTCCCGGCGATGAATGCACGTGCAACCTTAGAATACTTTCAAATGAATTACTTCCGGAGTCTTTAGTCCCAGAGAAGCAACATCAGCCATTATTGGGCACCATTGCCCTTATTGTGAATACCAACCGGAAGCAGATCAAGCAGATAGGCACGATGATTCCATGGCACAAAATGTAATGTCGACGTCACAACCACACGATAGGCGTGCTGGTCATGTGACCAGTTAAATAAAAGTAAGGGGCACGTAAACGTACGCCAGTCAGGCAACGGAGACGAAGCCCACCAGTTCATAAGCATACCTGGCTCCTGTCGTTATTTATGCGATATAACGTACCTGCTGTATCCAGACATACACCACACCAGTGTCGGAGCTGCCAAGGCGTCCGACACAATAATTGGCGACGAGGGTGGTCGTGCCCTCGTGTCCGTCGAAGAGGCGGCCGCGAACGTGTCCTGGTGTTCGCGGCGCTCGTGCCCCGGCGATCGGCGCACCATCTCCCGGAGTCTGCAGTCCTGTGTGGTGCCCCCGTCCCTTCCAGGGACTTGTGTTGAGGAGGCCTAAAGCGGCCAATAGATGAGGCTACTGCAGTGCCACGTTGTGGAGGAGCCGCCTGCTGCGTGTGCTATCCCCGCGGCCGTGTGTGACTCTCGGCCACGCCCCCTGGAGACTCTGCCTGCCGGGCCATCCCGCCCGGTCCCCGCTCACAGCACGAGTGCGGCCTGCACTTTGAGGCGCTATAACATCGGCGCCAGGGCTGCCACGTGGGAGGGACAAGTACAACAAGTACAGGCCTCGGAGAAATTCTCCGGCAGGCCTGATCAAGCCACGCCCCCTTAGAGGAAAGGTCCTACATCAGCCAGGAAAGGCCCCTGCAGGAGGCTGCAAGCTGCCCAGATACACTGCCTGTTGGGCAGGTACAGCACACAGGATAAGGAATGTCCAGTGATACATAGGGCCAGACACAGGACAGCATACAGAACTTGGTGAGGCTAAGGAAAGGGGACTAGGAAGACGGTACAGGCCCAGGAAGTACAGTGCATAAGTCAAGGAACAGCACGTGAATACACACTTGATCACGGGGAGTGCCTGCCTTGCCACACGGACGACCACCTTGCGCTCACAAGAGAACTGCTTGCCCACCACAGCCGGGAACCCCGTGGTGGGTGGACATTGGAGAGTGACAACATCTAGAAAGATCACCGGTGCTGCCCTCTGAGGCTGAACCATGTCACAGATACCGCCGGTAGAGCCCTTCATAGTAGAAGGATCCCCGTCCTCCCTTGCGCCCAAAAGACTTTTTGAGGCAACTAAGGTGCACAAGGATCAAAAACGAGCAATGCTGCTGCACCTAGGAGGGAAAGATATTCACAACATCGTCAAAACGATTGTGGAAGCCACACCCAAGAACCACCGCACCTTAATAAACGTGCTCAATGGGCATTTTGAGTCAATGGCCAATCAGGACTAGGAAAGGTTTATATTTAGACAGGCACAACAACTTCCCGAAGAGTCGCTGGACACGTATCACGCAAGACTGAAGAACCTCGCCTCCACGTGTGGGTTCCAGGACGTAACGGAGGAGATAAGGGGTCAAATAATTCAGGGGTGCACGTCAGCCAAACTTCGAGAACGCATCTTAGAAGAATCTGGCAAACCTCTCGCTGACATCCTAGCACTGGGACACAGCAAGGAGCTCTCCAAAGCCTGTGCTGCCCATATGGAGGCCGCCCTCCAAGTCCCAGTGAAGACTGAACCGGTCAACGCGGTGACCACCAGGCCCATGACAAAGTGGACCAAGAAAGGACCCAATACCGTGACGGCCGGACCAGCCAAAACATGTGGATACTGTGGCAGGGGGGGGGTCCACACCAACCAGCAGAGTGTCCTGCAAAAGGGAAGAGATGTTCTGGATGTGGATGATTTAACCATTACGAAAAAGTATGCCGATCTAAAAAGTACCAAAGGCCACGAAAGTGGGCCAATGCAGTGTCGGAGAGGGATAGAACACCAAGCGACATGGACGACGATGAGGAAGAGAAAGTGGTACGCTACCACCCGGAAGGCCCGTCGTTTGCCACAATGTAACATCCGCGTGGGATCTCAGGAAGTGATGGCTGTAGTGGACACCGGAGCCACCATAAACATCATGGCAGCTGCTCTACACCGGACACTGCGCCCTGCACCCGTACTACACCCCTCCGGGATCACGGTGTTTGCCTATGGACAGGAAACTCCTCTGAAGATCTTAGGGCGGTTCAAGACCTCCATAGCTCATGGGGAACGAACTGTCACCACCAATGTATACGTCACGGAAGATGGACAAGGAATGCTGTTGGAGTGTTGGGCGGCATAAGACCTTGGAATCGTGACATTTGCTTTCAGTGTACATTATGAATCCATACAGCACCTGCTCGACGAGTTTACAGAAGTTTTCAAAGGGATTGGCAAATTCCGAGGAAAAGAAATTCGCCTTCATATCGATCCCACAGTTCAACCCGTTGCTCTGCGACATTGAAGAATAGCCTTCCATTTACGCCCAAAAGTAGAGTATGAACCTAAGAAATTGGAGGCTGCTGGAATCATCGAGAAAGTCTCCGGTCCCACTCCGTGGGTCTCTCCCATTGTGTAAATCTTAATATGTCCATCAGTTGCACTCGTATTATTCCATTTTTTTCGTATGTTTGAAAAATTCATTAACGTTGTGCGACTCCCTCTATGAGTGTTTTGTCTCGGAACACTGTCAATTAATTCAACATAGATGAGGGCAGGAGTACTACTCTCGGTTTAGAGGTGTGCACACTTTTACTTGGACCAAAGACGGTCCTTTTCTTCAATTAATCATCACTCCATGAAAAAATTCATAAGAAACTTTTTTTCTGAAGCATCTTTCAGCGAAATATTTTTTATTTTAATGATCTTTTCTCATTAAAACTCATTTTTCAAATATTTGCAGATTTCATTATTTAACGCATTTCACATCAACCCAATGCATTTCGGGTACAGATGGACCCTTCGTCGGGGGTCACTATGGAAAGAACAAAAAAACAATTTTGAGCCCAAAGCTATGTTCACAAATGTATAGAAATCAATTACATTGTCCAATTCACTACGTAAATTATTGCAAAAGATTACATACAACAAACGTGATTACCCATCATTAATTCAAACAATCCTTGGTTGTCAATATCTACATATTACATATGTTCAATGCATGATGTAACAATAGCACTCCAAAGTCACACTCCCAGCCTGACTCGAAAAATCTTACTAACAAAAACCCTATCAAAAATCTAAAAAACCTAAAAAACAATCTGTCATACATTTACAAGTTTATCAAACTTTTTCAAAACAGAACGGCTCGCGTTCCGTGTCAGTTACTTACGGAAATGCACACTCATGTACTTCTTCTCTTTTCCACCAATGTCTGTCTAGCTACGATAACGTACAAGATTCTAGCTTTTATTTACACGCTCATTGGTTGGCTCTGCGGTCACGTGACTGCCGAAGTTTCAAAAATAAGAAACTATTGCGAGCGGATTAAAAATTATCGTCTCATGTAAACAAACAAATATTGATCCAAAATTAACGATAGTTTGATTGTCTTTAAAGAAAACATTGAAAAAATCAACACAATATGACCAATAACTCAAATCACAGTGATAGTGTGTCAGCCATGTTGGAATGGGAAGTAACCCAGGTACACAACGCGTATTAATAATGTCAAAGACAACGTAATTCGAATGTAACCTCGGGACAAATGACTTTCTGATGGTTTATAAGAAACATGCTAATTCCAGTCTGTCATTGAGCCCGTATGGCTGAAGGCTCCCCATCTTTTTTATCCAGAAATATTCTGCTCTGAGTCTCATTTTGTGAGTGTCCATATCTGGGCGTGTTTCCACCACTTCTAATATGGTGAAGCGTAACTGAGAAATATTATGTCCAGTTTCTGCCCAGTGCGCTGCCACTGTGGATTTCAAATTTTTTTGCCGAATATTACTCTTGTGTTCTGTTATTCTTACGGAAGATGGACAAGGAATGCTGTTGGGCGGCATAAGACCTTGGAATCGTGACATTTGCTTTCAGTGTACATTATGAATCCATACAGCACCTGCTCGACGAGTTTACAGAAGTTTTCAAAGGGATTGGCAAATTCCGAGGAAAAGAAATTCACCTTCATATCGATCCCACAGTTCAACCCGTTGCTCTGCGACATTGAAGAATAGCCTTCCATTTACGCCTAAAAGTAGAGGATGAACCTAAGAAATTGGAGGCTGCTGGAATCATCGAGAAAGTCTCCGGTCCCACTCCGTGGGTCTCTCCCATTGTGGCCACGAGAAAACCAAAACAGCCCGGAGCAGTGAGGATTTGCGTTGATATGCAGTTACCAAATGCGGCGATCAAACGGGAGAGTCATATCATCCCGAATATCGATGATCTCATTGGAGAGATGGCTGGAGCCTGCTGGTTCTCAAAGCTTGATCTACGGTCAGGGTACCATCAACTGGTACTAGATGAAGCGTCACAAAACATTACCACGTTCTCACCCCATGTGTGGGGTTACGACGTTACACCAGGTTGAGCTTTGGGGTATCAAGTGCGGCTGAAGTCTTTCAAAATATCATACATGAACTGATCATGGACATCCCAGGGGTGATCAATGTAAGTGATGACATCATGGTGCATGCAAAGTCACTTCCGGAACACAATGCCCGGCTCACCCAAGTGCTCAGCCACTTATGGGATGCTGGACTCACTCTCCACACAGAGAAGTGCGAATTCCTGAAATAAAAACTCCAGTTTTTCGGATACACCTTCTCCACCGAAGGCGTCAACCCAGATCCGGAAAAGGTTTGGGATATCAAAGAGGCTGTGGCCCCTACTAGCATGACGGAAGTTCGCAGCTTCCTTGGCATGATAAATTACTGCGGGAGGTTCATCCGGGATCTCACTACTCTAACACTGCCGCTATGAGAGCTCACCAAAGACTGTTCCGTGGAAGTGGGGTCCAGATTCCGCCAAGGAATTCAAGGAGATAAAAAACGCCCTCTCGGAAGCCACAACACTGGCTTTCTTTGATCCTGCGAAAGTGACACAAATAGCAGTGGATGCCAGTCCCATGGATCTGTGGGCTGTGTTGCTGCAGAAATGACAGCAAGAAGACTGGGCTCCTGTGGCTTTTGCAAGTAGATCACTAACCGAAACAGAACAGAGGTATTCACAAGTTGAGAAAGAGGCCATTGCCATTCACTATTTCACCTATACGTCTATGGAAAGGCTTTCACAGTTACAACGGACCACAAGCCTCTTGTGGCTCTCTTCTCAGGACCATCCACGAAGCCTCCGCCGAGGATTGAGAAGTGGATGCTGCAGCTTCAAGACTATAATTGTAAAGTGGAGTACCAACCGGGGTCCCGCAATCCGGCGGACTACTTGTTCCGACATCCCCGAGCCGCTACCAGCAAGGAAATGGAGGATGCAGCTGACACCGAAGAATATGTAAAGTGTGTCACAGCCCGGTCATGCCCGATTCCCTTGTCCATGCAGGATTTGGCAGAAGCAACTTCCACTGATGAATGCTTACAGAGAGCTAAGTTGGCTCTGCAACTCAACAACTGGTATAAGATCAAGGATGAGTGGAAAATCCTGACGGTCCTGGCTCAGCAAATCATGGAGAGTCTATACCATGTCAGAGAAGAACTCACTGAAGGCCCGACGGGCTGCCTGCTGAGAGGACATCGGCTGGTAAACCCCACATCGCTAATGGACTGGTGTGTACAGTTAGCCCATGTGGGGCATCAGGGCATGGTAAAAACTAAGTCTCGACTTCGGACCAAGGTGTGGTTCCTGCTGATGGACGAGCTTGTAGAGTCCACTGTTCAGTCATGCTCATCATGTCAAGCCACTGGAGACCTGCCCCGTCTGGCTCCAGTCAATGCGGAGCCTTGGCCGAGACTACCCTGGTCCTGCGTCAACATGGATTTTGGCAGTCTGCCTGATGACCGCCAAACTCTAGTAGCCATTGATGGCCACTCCAAGTATCCGGAGGTCAAGATTGTGGTATCTTCCAATGCTGGGGAAGTAATACCCAAAATTGAGAAGATCATGGCTGCTCACGGGTTGATGCAGGAGCTGCGCACTGACAATGGGCCTCTCTTTCAGGGACAAGAACTAGCCACGTATCTTGCTGCGCTTGGCATTCGACATCGTAGAATAACGCCACGATGGCCGCAAGCCAATGGTGAAGCGGAGAGATTTATGAGGACTCTTAACAAGGTAATCAGGATTGCACATGACTAGAAACAGTCATTAGAATTGGCAATATTCACGTTCCTCCGTATCTACCGCCAAACCCCTCACTCCACCACCGGAGTAGCCCCGGCTCACTTGCTAATGGGCCGAGTAGTCACGGACTCGTTACCACATCATCCTCGCTGGCAGCCCCAAAGCCCTGATGATTCAAGGATTGATGCTCGGCGCAAGCATGCGTATGCCCAAGTGAGTCAGAGGAGAAACGCTCAACCAACAAGAATCTAGGAAGGGGACGTGGTGTTGCTCAAGAATCACCTGTCCACAGGAAAGTTTCAGCTACCCTATGAAAAACTGCCATGGACTGTTGTCAATATTAAAGGAAACAGGGTCATTGCCACTTGAGGACGTGAAACGGTGACTCAGAATATTTCTCATTTCAAAGAAGTATTATCCTGAGTCCGTGGTGGTACCTTCGGCTCAACTGGAGAGTGCGGACAGAGGCTCCATGGGAGGTGTTCTCTCAAGTAATGATGGTGACTCAGGTGGTTTGGATGACTCCTGGCCTGTTGATCCCTGCCATGCGGAGCCGGAAGTGTCTCCTGCTCCGTTGGATGGCAATTTGGGTGAAAATACGTCTGACAACAGAGTGAGTTTCCCATTGCGGCGAAGCCAGTCCCAGTATCTGCTGCGGAGAAACCCTGAACCATCCTGCCGGCTGAAGGACTACTTCACGTAAGATTATTCCACATACATTTATGGCTCATTAAGAGTCCAGGGGTGTTTCCAATGTAGACATTGCTGTTTCTAGCCCCATCCCGTAGTGGTAATTTTTGTGCTTTGTTCATTTGTTTATTATTGGGGAGGAATGTAATATCATGACTGGACTGACGTCACGACCACGCATGCGTGCTGGTCATGTGACCAGAGTTAAATAAAAGCAAGGGGCACGTAAACGTACGCCAGTCAGGCGACGGAGACAAAGCCCATCAGTTCATAAGCATACCTGACTCCTGTCGTTATTTATGCGATATAACGTACCTGCTGTATCCAGACGTACACCACACCAGTGTCGGCGCTACCAGTGCGACCGACACAACACAAACCTTTAATTTTTTCTGCTGGGCACCCAATGTTTTTATCGTGCAGGGTCCCTGATAGAAATCTAAATGCATTTCCTACAGCTGAGAACAAAATTGCAAGGCTTTTATGTAATGGATTTTTTTGTAAACTCCCATTCAGGAATAGGTATAACCACGTGTCTTTTAATCAGTGTATCTACATTTTTTACTTTAGAATGCTCTGTTTTATGCCTATTGTTTAAATAGGGGCTGATCACCACTGCCAAAGCTCATTTGAATATGTTTGGCATACCCAAAGCTAGCTCGCACCATGACTCGGGATGTTTGCCTGTGGTCTGGGTGCCAACGAAACGAGATGAGCTGTCAGACGAAAGTGGACAGGTGAGGCCTTCAGTCTCCTTGAGTTCGGAGTCTCTCCAGCTCTGCTCCATAGGTCAGGATACCTTATCAATAGACAGTGAAAAGAGACTTGCAGGGTTGAGCGGCAGATAAGGATGCAAGAAACTTATTGTCTCTTTCTAAGTAGTCTTCAGCTTAAGCCTTTCGTGCTCGGTACTATTTTAACTTTCTCGGCCTGATCTTTGACAGGTTCATGCACAGAGAATAAGCTTTGAATATACTCTTCGTCCTCGGCAATCCACTCCTTTGTTTGAGTGAAGCTTGTATGAACAAGCATTTGCAATGCATTAGGTCTCGCATTTTTTGAGAGTTTGAGCTAGTGGCATTGTAAATGCCGAGCTTTCACATGCATGAAGGCCACGCCCCTTTCTTTTAAAAAGTTGTGTGTAACGAAAGGTGCACACCCGTTATTAAAGTGAAACCGCGGCATGGGAGCTTTTACTAAAAAAAACATCCGTTTGTCAAACAAATGCTTTTTTTGTGAAAGGCCCCATGCCATTGCTTCACTTTAATAGTGGCTGCTCACCTTTTGTTAGACACGGCTTATTTAAAGAAAGGACAGATGCCTTTTTTTTTTTGGTAAAAGGCCCAATGCCACGGTTTCACCTATTCCTAGATACAGCTTTTTTAAAGAAAGGAGCACGGCCTTCATGTATGTGAAAGTGCAGAATGGGGGCTTTGACAACAAAAAAATGTTTGCAATGCCATAGGTCTCGCATTTGCAAGAGTTTGAGCTATTGGCATTTACAATGCTAATAGCTTAAACTCTCGTAAATGTGAGACCTATGGCATTGCAAAGAAGCGGCCGTTATTGTCCTGGCTTCTTGGAAAGTGAAAGTGCGCACGGCGCGCTGAATGTAAGGAAAGCACGTCATACCTGCAGTAGGGCAAAACCCAATAAAGAAAATAGTTCTTATAGATGAAATAAAACATATTGTGTAGCAACAGAAGTAATAGGGCCAGTCCTCCTGGGAGGTTTCAAATAAAGACAAGGCGGTACTAAGGAGGGACTAACCAATTAAGGAATCAGAAGCCAGCACTTATAAAGGAAAACAACAAAAGCCAATGAAAATTATTGGCGGAGAGTAGGCGGAGCTTCAAATCCCTAACTGAATACAGCATGCCTCGCAGAGCAGCGCATGCGCTGCCCAGGCTTGACCTAACACAGGGGAGACAGGATGAAGGCTAGTGTGAAAGCGCTCCTTTGCTAAGCACCAAACAAAACCACAAAGAGATGTGACAAAGCCAGCATGTATGCGAATACATTGATACACAACCACAATGCACTTGTACGAGTTTCGTCCACCTTGAAAGATGCCCCTTGCTTAAGGTCACTAATCCCACAGTAAAATACAATCAAGAATCACTCGTGGTGGCAGTAGCTTGCTTTTCCCCTCCCTGTTGGCTGTAATAAAGCCCATTATTGGAGCTACTCTCCCTAACCCTCTCTTTCCTTTTGAGATACTCCCTGGCTGATTAGCACATTTCACGGCATTAGTCTAGTTGTGCAGCCAGTGACGGGTGTTACACGGTAATAAATCTGTCTAATCCTGGCTGCCCATCCTTCGCAGTGGATATTGGGTTGCTGTCTTTTGAAAGGTGCTCAGTGAAACCATCTGTAGTTGCCAGTGCTTAATTTGAGCCGGGGGTTGCTGTTGGGGCCCACCGGCAATAATTTCTAGGTACCGGCACTTATTTTTCCTCATCTGACATTTCCCATGAGCAAGAAAGATTAAAACACACAAACGGGAAAGGAGGAAGAAGAGTATGACGGACAAGGGAGAAAGCATGAACTTGCAGGAGTGAGATAAAGGGGCAGAGAGTGCCTGGTAGTTGATGAAAGAGGTCAATGGGACGACGATGTTGTAGTATTCGGCATGCTAACATTTAATAACGCTGTCCTGGAGTGTCTGGGCAGCGCTTTGTGCACCAGCACTGATAACTCTGTGGCCTGTTCACCCGGGAAACATCCTTTACAACGCAACTTTTACCACGCAGTACCTTTACAACGCAGGGTTTACAACGCAAGTCATTACAACGACTTGCGCTGGAGGGCGCTGGAGGATAGGGAATAGTTTAATTTACTATCCAAAACCTTCCCTACTATCCACGGGGACTGGAGTTGGAATAGTAAATTAAACTATTCCACTATCCAGTGCCCCCCAGCGCAAGTCGTTGTAAAACCTGCGTTGTAAAGGCATGCGTGGTAAAAGCATGCGTTGTAATGACATACATCCGTTCACCCTCTTCCTTCACACAATGTTTTTAATCTATATACTAAGCCTGTTGGCTGCCTTGTGCGGAGTGTGTGCATGTGACATTGAAGTCTCAATTTGCACTAGATTTACACATGCAGGCCGCAGCCTCCGTTACAATATCTCACCACTCCACACCCTCCCATGTCATATCACATACATACCATACATACACACTATACCCATAGCATAGCACTGAGAAGCATCCCTCCTCAACAACCCATCACATCTTGGTGCACACTAGGTACATAGAATACCCTCAAGACAATAGTCATCACCAATCATATTGCCTATCCCTTCACATTGCTTCACACCAGACCACAATATTTCACATTCTTTCGCCTCATAATACCTGAGAGCAGCCAACAGTTCACACACACCACAGACACAAAACCAACTGGACCACAGCAACCAGTACACTCACTAGCTTGGAGACGAGTAACTAATGAGGTCAATGAACCAGTAGATAGGAGGCCGATGATTGTGACAGGGAGTGTTGGAGTAACTTAAAATAGGAGATACAGCAAAACATGGAGATGGTGGACAAGGAGGCAGACCTCGAAGCAAGACCATAAAGATACATCACCTATTGTGCTTGCAGACATGAAGAAATCATTTTCATGGCCTCGGCATATCAGTCCCCAGGTCAGGAGCAATCTCCCCAGACAAGAACAGTTGCCTCAAACACCATGCTACCTTAACTATAACAACCGCTGTTACAGTGGAAAGGCATAAATGTCGTCCCTCATACTGAGGTCTGAGTTGCCCTAAAAATCAGTTTGGTTTAACATGAGTTAAGCTTTCCAATAGACCTTTAAGGGTTGATTCTTATTACATGCGTGAGATCCCAGTGACCACTGCACACGATCTCTGAGAGTCAACCCATGAAACACCACATTCAGAGGGATCAGGTTGATCTCCAATATGGAACTCTACTGTGGGTACTGTGGACTTCCACGACTGACACTCTGGGCAGAGTGTTTTTTTTGACGGTGGTCTTGAGGCGCCACACCAGGTTGAGGACGACTGGCTCGAGGAGTATTCTCTCTTTTGGATATGCCCTTTGAAGGAAACCTTCTCTTCTTGGACAAGGCAGATTCGGCCCTGGAACTCTTCAAGTACAGTCATGCTATGGCCATGTCATTGGGCCTTTCAATGGCCCCACATCACTCTCACTCCACCTTTTGCTCCTTTTGTGGCTATGAAAGGGGCTTCGAGCTGCACTAATTCCCTCCCAGCCACATGTGTTTCCCAGCCTCTGCGTTGCCGAGGGCACGGTACAAATAGACCTCGTGGGTCAGCTGGCTAGTTGTCTGGTCAGTCCACCACCCCCTCCCAGCAGCTGCAGCCTCGAAACCCTCCTGATCTGCCCCATTACCATCATGGGCACCCAGTTAGCAGCAGGATTTGCCATCTACTGCCCCACTGGCGGGTCCCTAACATTGGACAGGTGGGTTTTGCAAATCATCCTTAGAGGTTACTCCCTCCCCTTCATGATACTCCATCCCTCCATGCCACCATCTTACAACTAGCTTACAGAGGATCATCTATCCCTTCTCAGCAACGAAATCACAGCTCAGTTGGCCAAGGGAGCCATAGAGAGGACGCAGGTACCAGAAGTGGGCTGTCTTTGCTTTTTCCGCTACTTTCTGGTCCCCAAACAGGATGGAGGACCTCATCATATCGTAGACCTGCAGACCTTCAACTAATTCCTAAATGCTTTGGTATCTATTCAAAGATAAGGAATCTGTGACTAGAAGTCTCTTTCAGATGAACAAGTGACTTAAATTTAGTAACGCTTTATCTGTAAGAGACTATATCTAGCTGCAGATTCCTTACTGACCCACCCCTCTTGCCCGCTCTGAAAGTGGATTTTTAAGGGTAGGGCTGATTCTTTCAGGGCATTTGATTCCCACACAAGTGGTCAGTGTTCTTCATGGCTCTGCTTTTATGTCGCAAAAAGAAACTGACGTCAGCGTGCCTAGGTGGTGCTATATAGGTGCTGCGGATGTCACTTCCGGTGCGGACAACACGGATGACGCACGTGGAGCCAAATGACGCCTCTTACCTGTGCGCAGGGGTACTGCTCTCGAAAAATCTTCCGGATCCAGGCTGACACTTGGCAAATTCAAAGGTAAGCAATCTCTGGCTAGATGTAGTCTCTACCAGATAGGGCGTTCCAAAAGTAAGTTACTTGCTCCATAGAAACCAAAATAAATGGAATAAAAAAAGCCATGTGCATTCTCTTGCTTTGGTGTCTGTGAGGGTGAGGTTCCCTGGCAGAGAGATAATTGGATTGATATCAGTTTGGTACAAGTAAAGAAGGGTTGAAGATCTCTGTAGTTATCAGTGTTGCACACGTATGGAAGAGGTGAGTGGTTCTAGAAGTAAGATCAGAGAAGCAGAGGGACAGAAGGGGTGAGTGTTTCCGAAGGTGAGTTCAGTAGTGCATGAGCACTGAACGAGTGAGAGTCTCTGGGGGCAAGATCAGTGATGCACAGGTAGAGAAGGGGAGAGTGCTTCTGCAGGTGAGCTCGGTAGTGCACAAGTACCCGAGATTTGTGATGTACAGGTACTAAACGTGAATAAGGGTCTGTGTAGGTGAAATAGATATAGATAGGTACAGGTCTAGGGTGAGATAGCCATGTACAGATCTAGAAGGGATGAGGGTGAGATCAGTGATTCACATGCACAGATGAGGTGAGGACCAGTGGTGTGAGATCAGTGATGCACGGATACAGAGGGAGTGAGTATCTGTGGCCGTCAGACGGGCATTGCGCAGGTGCAGAAGTATTGATGATCTACGGGGTGAGATCAGTGATGCACCTAAATGAGATTAGGGTCTGGGAGGGTGAGGTTGGTGATGCACAGGTATAGAAGGTGTGTGCATTTCAAAAGATGAGATCAGTAATGCACAGACACAGAAAGAGTAAGGGTCTTGGGGGCGACATTGGTGATCCACAGGTACAGAAGGGTGATGATCTTTTGGGGTGAGATCAGCAATGCACAGGTATAGAAAGGTGAGGGTCTGGGATGCAAAGATACAGTGAGGTTCTGTGAGGTAAGATCCGAGATCTACAGGTTGTGAAGGGTGTTGGGGTCTCTGGACGTGATATCAGTGATGCTCAGGTAAAAAGGATGAGTGTCTCTGGGTGTGAGACCAGTTCATGAGATCAGTGATGCATCGGCCCTCATCGTCCACGAGGAACTAGGGGTGGAGTTTATTGCAGATTTAATAAAGGTCAGACCACTTTTAGCCTGGGTAAAGATTTGGATTAATGATGAGGCAGTGTTTAGCAGGCAAATTATTTTAGATTGTCTGAAAAGAGATAAGAGAATGAGTATTCCGTGGCTTAGATATATAAAGTCTATGCTGGAGGACATGGGCTGCTTGAACCTTTTTGATAACCCAGAAGAAATCGCTGCCCATGACAAAGTGAGAGTGAAAAATATATTTAGGGAGCGAGCTGTGGCTCACAGGGCGTGCAGAGAAGAACCAAAAGTAACAGTCCGGGCCTACAGAGCGTTTAAAACAGAAGGGGGGATGGAACTCTACTTAGCACTATTTTATAATGCCCAAGAAAGATTTTATATGACTCGTTTTAGGCTCAATCTTTTACATCATATCCTGGCAAATCCTGCAGGTTTTACACATACGGTTGAGCAGAAGGGTACCTGCGGCTGCTACAATAGGTCTCCGCAGGATACTAAGTATAGGCAAATTTTGCGAATTCGCGGTTCGCAAATTTGCGTATTTACTAATTCACAATCCGCAAAATTTGTGAACTCTCGCGGATTTGCGGAATTTTTTTTTTTTTTGTGTTCGCAAGGGTTTCTGCCATTTCGCGAGGGTTTTTTACCAGTTCGCAAACGCGAACTTACTTTTCGGGTCGCAACGGTCGCGACCATGTTGTTTCTACATCTGGTTCATCACAGCACCCTCTGTTTCACCACTGCCACCCTCTGTCTCACCCATGCCACCCTCTGGTACATCACTGCCACCCTCTGGTTCATCACTGTAGATTATGGGGGGAAAAGCACACCTGCCCTGCCTCAACTGACATGAATGAATTAGGGGTTGATTAATGTGTCACTGAATTTGAACTTCCAGTCTGGCACCTGCTTCCTTATCTGTAATTGCTTTCTGTACCAGTGTAATTTTTTTTAACAGGACCTTTGTGGCATACTTGTAGCTATTCTCTGAGCCTGCTGTGAGGGTCAGAGCAGGGTCATAGAATAGTTGCAAGTAGGCAACTGAACTCTGGAGGGGCCCCTCAGGAAGCACTACAGGGAATGGTTACTAATGATGAGTTTGAACTTTTGCACCTGCTGAGTGCTTTCAGTTTTGTAAAAATCGGTTTTCTGCAATTTCGCGGGATTGGTGGGGCGCGAATTTGCGCGAGATCGAATTCGGAAGCCGCGAATTCGTGCGAATATGCTTTTTTTTTTGCAGCATGTCAGTTCGCTTGGTTTTGTGCGTTTTAGCGAGCCGCTTGTAGCGCAACGGCGCAAAGTTACCCTCACGGTCGTACACGGGCGCGGCCATCTTGTTTGCGTGACGTATTTCCGTTTCCGGGCGCTATGTGTAATCTCGCAAAGTGTGCGGCTCGCTAGTACAAGTTCGCGTGTGATCGCGAGGGAAATCTTGCGCGAACTTACCCACGCGGTCGTGAACGGGCGCGGCCATCTTGTTTCTCATTCATTGCTAGGATTCTGGGCATGCTTTCTGTATCCTCTGTCAATCTCTGCCATCCTTTGCTTGTTTGAAGTTTTTTTCGATCTATTTTACTTATTATCTATCCCTCTATTTTTCTAGCTCTATATCTTTGTGTTTTCTGCTACTTTTGGTTAATTTTAAACTACTTTTTTAAACTCTTTTCTTCTTCCCTATTCTATTTCTTATTTATTATTTACCTTCCTTTCTGCCCAGACCATGGTAAAGGGAGCCGGGAAGCAGCCTGAGAAGGGGAAGGGTCCCGCACCCCGTGCCCGGCTCCCGTGCGGGCGTTTGAGGGGGGAGCCAGTCATATCCCGGGAGATCTTTAGCGCGGAGGAGGTGGCCGCACTATTGTTTTATGTCCAGCGCCGCCTCCCCAGGACCATCATGGCAGGCGGCATGATCGCTAGCCGCTACGGGATCCGAGAGCGCCGGAAGCGGTGGGAGAAGGTGTGCCGGGCCATGTATCAACACTCTCGGGTCCGGCGCACCTACAACCAGGCCACCCACCGTTGGACGTATTTCCCGGACCGGGAACGCGACTTGGTCGACCTGCTCGGCCTCGAGATCCCCGGGCTTGGTGAGTAGTAGTAGCTATTTCATCACTACTGTGTTTTCTCCTGCTCTGTGTGTTATTATATTGCAAATATTTGTTTTTTACCAAGAGCAATAATGCTGCCGATTACATTGTAGGTAAATTATATTTCAAAATCTTCTGTGCATTTCAGGTGCACTGCTCTCCTCAGTAGCGTTGCTACTATGCTTATTTGTTTTCGATTTTGTGTTCATTTCATTGGCCTGAGAAATTATGTATGAGTGTAGTTTAAAGAACTGCGTAATGCTAGACACTAAGGGTCAGATTTTCAATTACCGGCGCATCCCTGCAAAGTAGCAGGGATGCGCCAGTAATTGTGCGCCACGCCACCACCACCCATGGTGCGCCGTATTTACAATGCGGCGCATCATGGGCCCAAAACATCACCGAAGCGTTACGCATCTGTGCCGTAAAGGCGGCGCATTACTGGAGTTGCGTCGCTATGATGGCGCAGCTCCAGCAATGCTCTGGGGTACCCTATCTCCCCAATGCTGCGTCAAGCCGTACGTCTGCTTCAAGCAGGCGCAGGGTTTGAGTCACGCATCACTGTCCTAAAAGTGACTGATTGAAATCTTGTAGATTTCCCTCAGCCACTTTTAGGATGCGTTCCTGCGCAGGAACGCCCTCCCTTGCGCCCGAACGCCCCCTGATGGTGCAGGGCTTTACAACGTGATGCATCTCCCATATGCGTCACGTTGTTAATATACGCTGCACCATGGCGCCTCTTTTGTTCTGCCGCTGAGTCACAAAAGTCACGCAACAATGGAGCAAAAGAGCCGCAAGGGGCTTGTCATTAAATCTGCCCTTACAGACTCAAGTCCAGTCCTTCCTTTGTACACCTGGCAATAAGAAGAAATAGTGGTGGTGGATTGATAGTTTGAGTATTTTAATGACTGGTTAATGTAGTAGGAAACTTTTTAGTGTTGTCGCTGATCTGCAATCACGATGGAGTTTGTCTGTCACTTCGCGTGCTGCGGACTGCTGCCTGCCAGTCCTAGGCGAACCTTTTTAGTAGTTTGTTTAGTGAGTTACATAACTTTCCAAGTCGACGGTCCGCAAATCAAGCAATACTAATATCGTAGTAGACCACATGAGATAGGTCAATATATCCTGTGGAATAGTTGTCTATTTGCTATTTCGCCAAAATATTTTGTTATTGTTCTTTTGAAATGTTTGATTTGGTTGACAACAATCATCCATGTTTTCGGGTCTTTCTTTCTTTCATGTTGTACATTAGCTCCCCCCAGGGGCAAGAGGACAGAGGAGGAGGGGTTATCGACTGCGGCTGCTGTTCAAGGCCAGGATCGGTCAGGCGAGGGCTCCTTTGCTGGCCCCGGTAAGTTTTAATATAGAGTACCTATTTTTTCCTAGCGTTCCTCATTCGATTTTTTTCTAAATCGTGTTTGATCTTCTTGTAGACTGTATCTACATTCTTATCCTGCCTCTACTATGACTCCCTGTGGTATTACTAGATTATTCTTATTAGTCTGTCTGTGTAGCTAACTAAGATTGCACATTTGGCAAAAGGTGTTAAACGAAACTCCCATTCTAGTCAGCAATAGCTCTATGCACTGAGTGCAGTCCTCTGGGATTGTCCATAATGTCTTTTCAAGTCTTCTAAATGTTTATGCTTTGACAATTACCAACAATAAAAAGGTGAATGACCACCAAGAAAGAATAAGATACTACTTTACTTTTGGTTTGGATAGGAGGACAATCCATACTACTACTGTTGCAGGGACACATCTGCACAAACAGAACTATGGACACTAAATAGTGCATTGTTTATCAATTATAATAGGCGCAGGTAGACTTTCCACATACCTCAGTGATATCAGACTTTGAAGAACCCCCAATCTCCTTACTGACTAGATAGTGTGGCAGAGTCATTTAGCTCCCGAATTAATCGATGATTGATCCCCAATGATGAATATCCAACGCAGGACAAGAGCAAGGAGTCAGAGTCCAGAAGTGTCAGAGGCACGGAGTCATGCTTGCAAATTGCAAAACCTTTTGCTCATTCACTCTTGACCAAAAACCACAGAGTCAATTTAAGTTTTAAAGCTTTATTAAAAGTAAAAATATTTATTAAAATCAAGCTTGTCATAAAACATAAACGGTTGATTAAAAATGGAAAAGTGCTTAGTGATTTATTTCACACATTTATTGTGGGCGAGCCGAGCCCTCACCTTGTTTGAACTTTAATTTTTCTTTTTGGTGCTGAATCGTTGGTCACTCCGTCCTAGTGATGATGATTTGTTCTTAGAAGTGAAGCTTCTGTCTGTTATGAGAAAAATGGTGCGTGTTAAAAAGCAAGCATTCATCAGTTGTGCCAAAAAGTGCAGCAAGACAACACCCTTCCCTGGAAAAAGGGACATTTTTACTTTAGAGTAGACAGTCACAAATTATTAGATTGGTTTCTGTATTCACATTTCTTCATTCCTAGACAAAATATTGTATGTCTATGACATCTAACATTCTTAAATGTACTTTGTAGGTGGAACATCTGGTGCTGGGCCCAGCGCGGAGGTGGAGGAGGAGACTTTTGGGGAGGAGGCGGTGCAAGTGCCGTACGAAACTGCTGTGCGGATTGCCACGGTAGTGGCGGGCAGTGGTAAGCTCTTATATTCCTTACTTGTTGAGATTGCAGACTGCATAGTGTGCTCCCCGTGAGAAAACGTAAGGTTTGTCCAGATGAGAGACATGAAGAAGAATGATTGACATATAGTTTGAATGGATGGATGCCTGGATCATGGTACTATCTGACTCTTAGATAGCATATGTGTATCTAGAGAGAGTAGACGGTCACTGGATGAACTAAGTGTTACTTTGAAGAGCATGTAACACCGCACCCGCACGCCCGTCCCAGTGTAGGAAAGGCAAGGAAAAGAAGTTGTAATTTTGTCCGAATACTACCATGAATAGTAGCAGTAGTTTGTATTGCAAGCACAGCATATATCCAGCTATTACGATGGCCACTCACTACCTCTGTTAATAAGTTTAGTAGAACTCGGTCATTCATGTGTGGATGTATCACTGTTCACTCAATAAAAAGCAAAGCACCTAAAGTCATCCCATATGTAAGCAAATACATACCTTGTGCAGTAATAGATAATCTGATTATTAATCATCTTCATTTTCCTTTTCTAGTATTCATTGGCACAGTCGGGTGAAAGTTAAATTAATTAAGCAGTAGCCCTTGTAACAGAGTATTCTCAGTTCCACCCGTAATAGAAAAGTAAGAGCATCACCACCTGCGTATACTGGACTGGTACAGTAACGCAAGTCTGTCTCACTCATCATGGCGGGCGTCTGTTTTTCTCGGGTGCAAGTTGACTGCGCTGGCATTATGCTGGCTTGCAGAAGTTAACGTACCAATTTTTCTAAACAAGAGAGAAGAATAAGACTGGTGTACTGTCATAGTCGACTCTAATGGAGTGAGTCCATAGTGCTCGTAGAATTGATTCCTTAAACTCCCACTAATGTTAGAGCAAGGATGAAGAAGTGGGAGGTTAGATAGATACTGGCCACAATAGTTATGTACTGCGCTTGCAAGTTGCTAGTTCTACTGTGACAACTTTCTGCTGAATCATTTTGTGCTAATCTTAAAGAGCATTGGTCACAGACTATGTCTTTCTTTCTTCATATAGATGCTCCTTCCAAACCAACACGAAAGGAGCTGGCTAAAAGGGCCCGGCAACGGAGGCTGGAGGCCACTGTCGCCGAATATCGCCGGCTGGTGGCCCAGGAGGAGGAGGACACGCAGAGTACGTCGACAACATCCACGGCGACACCTGCATCCTCCTCCGCGCTCCCTGGGTCAGCCAGTCAGCGCAGCAGGTCTCCAGCGGTACGGAGCCGGGGTACCGCAGCCACCCGCCACCGCCGAGCAGCAAAGAAATCAGCTGCCCCCCACAGCAGTTGCAAAAACAGGATGCACCACCTTTCCCTCAGGGTGTCCTACCTCGAGCATGAGCTCCTCAACACCAAAACCCTGCTCGAGACCCTCCGCAAGGAGCATGCCGACCTGGCCCGAAAATTCAACAGCAGCCAGCATTAGGAGGAGACTGTCCCTTGCCCCTTTTTTAAAGACTTCTGGGGGGTGGGAATTGGGAGTTGGGTTTTCTACTTTTTTGGACTTAGTTTTCACGGACATTCGTTGGGGTTCGGGAGGGGGGGTGGGTTGGGTCTTGCAGGAGATTATTTATGTTAGGGATATATAAATATACTTTAAACTTTATCTTAGCATACGTGTTTTTTACTGCTTTTGAGGCTGGAGGGTGGGGGTTTAACAGTCCTGAAACTTAAGTGGCATCTTGATTCAAGTTGTGTAAGTACTAATTGCCCAAATGTTTTCAAAACTAAGTGCCTCTCACAGAGTAAGTGAATTCATAGTCCTAGGACCGTCCGTCTCTCGTCTCTCCTAATACTCCCTACCTCCCCCAAATGCTTATCTTACCTGTAATTTGTGTTTGGAAATAGGGCTAGGCACAGGGCTGGCTGCACGCGAAATGGCGATTAAGGTTGGCAATCCTGGGCGGATGAAATGTCATCATTGCGGTGGTACTTGTGGTGTTACACAGTGGCAGTTGCAGCATCTGGAAAAAAAGAAAATGAAACCTTGTTTGTCCTTACCGTAGCATTAGAACGGTACAATGGAGAACATAGCAGGTGACAGTACACTAGAACAGTGTCACAATGTAGCCTAACAAATGGTAAAGTATTGAAAGTATAACTAGTACTTGCATTGAATTTCTTTGACATTGGCTACTACTACAAGAAATAGTACTGAAGGTGAAGGACACAGCAGCGTAATAATTTGCCACGTCTAGGAGTAGGATGTTCTTGATGACCAATCAAGTTGATGGCGCACATGAAAATCTGCTTTCATTTGCTAATAGTGACTCAGTGTCAAGCTGAGTAAGAATATATCCTCGGGTTCCTTCCCCAGTCTGTTGCTATGACCTTCTCCTCCCCAGCAAGTGTGTGGCATTATTGCTGTCATTTAGTCACACATTAATCAAAACCACACAGCCCGGGGGAAGAGGGTTAGGGTTTGGAAAATGGATGGGAATGGGGGTTTTTGGGTAAGTTTTGTTGAGAGAAGAAAAAAAAAGCACAGCATGGACAAACAATAATTGAAGATAAACAAATCTTTGGGTACAAAGCTAACCATAAATCTTTTTAGTGACATAAAGGAAGTGCATGCACTACTGCATGCATGGTTACTGAAAAGTAAGTAGTACTTTCAACAACCGTGAATGAAAGAATGCGACCGTACAGGGCTGCAGTAATAATTATGCGTTTTCACTTGCCTATCTCTGCACTCAGAGAAACACTTCTTACATTAAATTAGGTTTAAAAAATAGCAGAAGTAAAACCTATCGAATGGCTGTAGGGATGAATTTAGAAGCAGAGATCAAAGAAATGCAGAGTCACACTCATAGAAGTTCACAGCAATAACATTACTTAAAAGATAATTAGAAAAGAACGGATACTGTATCTGTATGTTGTTTTAGTTGTCCTGTTGAATTTGGTAAGTTGCATGCATCCAACCATTCCTCTTATTAGCGGGACTCCTCCATTCCATCTGACGCTCCGTCCATCAATGTTGGTGACCAGATGACACCCTGTCCACTGCCTGCCTGGCGGATGCTGAATTGCGGCTCGCTAATGTGAAGCCTGACTTCATCCTTTTTTTACCATTGCACAGGCTGAAACCCGGACTGTAATTATTGATGGAAAAACAGGAAGTGATATTAGAACACCACTGACAAATAAATATAAGGTATGTACGCTGTGTAGTGCAAAAAGTCACACTTTGAGTTTCCTAATAGACAGTACAATATTTTTGAAAGTGCGTACTCTGTCTGAGTCTCCTTTTGAAGGATTAATAAGTATGGGCGAATTAATTTAGCGGATCTTTCCCCTCAAGCTAGGTGTACTATAAACTGTGTTTTAGAACAAAATTAGACCTTCCTAGCAGTGCTCCCAGACCCTTACTAAACCCAGTCGCAAAAATGTAGAAGACCCCCAATCAGATCTCCAAAAACGAGGCCTAGTAGAAAATGGTGACAAAACATACTTTGAAAGTAAAGTAGGCCCAAATCCCCCTTTACCCACCATGGATTGTATTCAAACCACTTGCAAGCAAGCTAAAGTATCCATACCCAGCATCGCTCCAAGACTCGCAGAACCCCCCACAAACACCCCCCCACCCAAACACATGCAATACAAATACTGCTAACCCTAACGAGCCCTAAGTTAAGAATAGTGGCAAACGCTTTCTTTAACTAGGCCAAATCCCCCCTTTCCCACCATGGATTTTCTTCAAACCACTTGCAACCAAAATTACACATTCCCACGAGTGCTGGAAGACCCCAGAACTCAGTTGCAAAAATCTAGAACACCCCGAAACACATGCAATCCTGCTGCTAGTGCTAACCCTAACGAGCCCTAAGTTAACGTGCCAAAACGCTTTTCAGCATGGATTTTCTCCAAACCACTTTTATCCGGTATTAGACCTTCCCAGCAATGCCCCAAGACCTGCCAACCCACCCACAAAAAAGCAGACCACCCCATACAGGCAAAAAGCAAAAATGGAAAATCTCATACTTAGAATATTTTAGGCCTCCTTTCAATTCTGTCCAAATACGCTGTGCAGCTTGGCCCTAACTCCCCTTTTCCACCATGGATTTCCTGAAAAACAAATGCAATCAACATTAGGCTGTGCTATCAGTGCTCCCAGACCCCAAAACCCACCCACAAACACCCGGAACCCCCCAAATAGCACCTCAAAGACAAGCAAGTCAGCAAAAACGCAAAAAAAAATTCACCTCCGATTTTGTCCAAACCACTTTTATCAGGTATTAGACCTTCCCAGCAATGGCCCCAGACCAGTCAACCCAGGCGGAAACAAGTAGAAGACCCCCAAACAGCCGAAAAGCAAAACTACAAAAATGGGGACTTTGACATTTTCAGGCAAATTTCCAAAATCACTCCGCGCGCACTCTGCAGCTAGGCCATAACTCCCCTTTGCCACCATGGATTTGCTTCACACCTCTTGCAATCAAAAGTATCCATACCCAGCAGTGCTCCCAGACCCCAAAACCCACCCGCAAACACCAGGAACCCCCCCATACAGCACCTCAAAGACAAGCAAGTCAGCAAAAACTCAAAAAAATTCACCTCCGATTTTGTCCAAACCACTTTGATCCGGTATTAGACATTCCCAGCAATGGCCCCAGACCCCTGCAGCCACCCGCAAAAAAGCAGAACACCCCCAAACTGGCAAAAAGCAAAAATGGGCCTACTACCTGGAATTCAGTCCTAATACGCTGTGCAGCTAGGCCCTAACTCCCCTTTTCCACCATGGATTTCCCGAAAAACAAATGCAATCAACATTAGACTGTGCCAGCAGTGCTCCCAGACCCCAAAACCCACCCACAACAACCTAAAAGCCCGCCAAACAGCACCCCAAAGACAGGCAAGTGATCAAAAGCGCAAAATCTTTTTCTGCTCCGATTTTCTCCAAACCTCATTTATCCGGTATTAGACCTTCACAGCAATGCCCCAGACCCGTCAACTCACCCGCAAAGAAGTAGAACACCCCCACAAGTGCAGAGTCTTTCTTCATTGGGCGTAATCCAGCCATCTGCTTTGAGGGAAATAGGAGTCTGGAGGAGGAGGATAGAGGAGCATGTTCTTGTGAACTTGTGAACCTGAGGAATGCAGACTGCGGCACCTTCAAATCAATAAGCAAATAAGTGAAGACAGTTCTGCTGATGGGCTTGTTTTTGTGATTAGGTGATTAAAGTTTCTATTTATATAGATTTTGCAAAACAAAGAAAGACAGACACACGGGAATAAAAGTGAATAAGGACGAAAAAGAAAGTTAGTGATTCATTGACTCATTTTCAGGGCTCGGTGTCAGGGAAGAAGAGCTCGTCCTCAAACTCTGCGAATTCAGGCAGGAGTAGGTCACCTAACAGAGAAGAACTTCCCTCATCTAAGTTGGTGTCCTCCTCGTCTTCTTCCTGCGTGCATTCTCGTATTTTGTAATCTGGTGGTATGAGGTGCGGATTCATCTTGATCATTGTTAACCTCTCCACATTTTTGGGCGATAGGCGGGTCCTTTTGCAAGTTACAATGCCACCAGCAGCACTGAAAACACGTTCAGAAGACACGCTTGCGAGTGGGCAAGACATGTAATTTATAGCCAGGTTGGTGATCTCTGGCCACAATTCTCTTTTCCCATGCCAATACGCCAATGGGTCATCATGAACATAGACCTCTGTTGAGCCATTTAGCTAGTCCTGCACCATCGACTCAAGGTTCTCCAGGGTTCCTACACTTTGCTTACTTTTTGCTGGGACCTTTTGAGAAGCAAACCCAAGCTGCGTTAGCCAATCCTCTTCTTCACACAATGTTACTGTTGTGTCTGGTGCAGATGATACGGTTGCTGGTGTCTTTAACGGCTGAGAGGGAAAATCAACTCACTTCTGCCACAGACACAGATGCAGAAGTGGATTTTTTTGACTCCGGATGGCCTGCTGATGCTGATGTACTGCCTTTTCCTTCAATTTCCTGCCGTTCTCTTTCAAACCCACTGGCTGCCACAGCTAGCCAATGTTTGTACTTTGTAACATCTGCGTCATCAAAAGGAAAGAATACTCTGCCTGCCAGTGCCTTTTTGTACCGTGGATCCAGAATAGTAGCACAAATGTAATGCTATTCTGTGTGGATCTTTAGAAGACGTTCATCGGAAAGTAGGCACTGTAATAACTTCTCCGCCAACTCAAATGCATGTTCCTTTTCTTCCTCTTTTTGAAACGTAGAAGACACCGCCTTTAGTTGGTGCTGTAGCATGCGCAACAATGGAATAGCTTTTCCCAAATTACAGTCCTCCCTGCACGCGTGAAGACCTCAAAAGGACGAAGCATGTCTGTCAGGCTTTTAACTAGCTTCCATTGCTCCACCTGTATCCTCAGGTCCTTCATAGCTGCACCCTGTGTAAAGAAATACTGATCGACTACCGCACACTGCTCAAACAGACGCTCACGCATGTAGAAGGTTGAGTTCCAACGTGTTACCACCTCCTGGATGACTGCTTTCACTGGCAGTTTACGTTCATGTTGCAGGCACCTCAGCTGCTTCCGGGCCTTAAAAGAATGGTTGAAATGTGTGCACATTCTTCGGCAGGTGGTCAGTAACTCGCACACTGGACTTTCTTCACTCAAGAATTTTTTAACAACCAGGTTTATACAGTGTGCCAAACACGGCACTTCGAAATAGTCACCCATATCCATGGCCTTAACTACATTGGTGCCATTATCTGTGGAAACATAACCAATCATGCATTTTCTTGGGGACAGCCATTGAAAGACTTTTGTGTTAAACTCATGCAAAATGTTTTCTCCTGTATGACTTTTCTCCATGCCAAACATGGCTAGTGTTGCATGTTTCCGAGCAGCTTTAAAAAAGTTGTTCGGGTCAACACCTGCGTTTAGCTTTGCTGTAACCCCTGAAAAACAGACCCAGTGTGCAGTAATGCACATGTAATCAACGGCTTGGCAACTGGTCCACATGTCTTGTCAGATGTATAGTGTGAACAGCACTCTTCTGCAAAGCTGCCCCAATCACCTCCAGCACATCTTCATGTAGTGCTGGAACCGCAGCTCTGGCAAAATAGAACCGGCTAGGAACCTTCCATTTAGGGCAGAGCGTTGCCACTAATTCAAGAAAACCAACCCCTTCCACAAAAGAAAAAGGGAGAAGGTCCAGCGCTAGCATTTTTGCCAGCTTACTGTTATACAGACGCGTCATTGGGTGGTTGCGTTCAAATGGCGCATCTGAAAACAACATGCTTCTAATGGTGGGCTGGACCATTTTACGGGATGATGATGACTTCGACCCAGTTACGCTCGGTGATGATGAACTTTTTCGCATTGGTGTCTCTCTCTCTCCCACACTCTTAGTGTGGCTCATATATCTTGCAGGGGGTGTGCTGCTGACAGGGGTACTGGGTGTAAGTGAAGAAATGTTTGACGCTTCTCCCTCCTCTTCATCATCAGATGAAACATCAACGGATACAGTTTGTTGACTTGCAATCCGGGCTTCCTTGATCTCCTTTAGGTGCGCATGCCATTTGACAGTGTGCTGTCTCTCAAGATGACCTCTCTGGCCTCCGGTACCATAGTTGGTACCAAGCTTACCACGACTAACTCCAAGCTTACAAATGGTACAAATGGCTATGTTTTCCCTTGTTGGGCTAACACTAAAGAAGTCCCAAACTGCGGACTTCAAATGCCTGTGGGGGGAGGAGGAGGAGGCGATACTGGGAATGCTAATGTCAGATGAAGTGGAGGATGTGTGTTGCCGAACTTTACTACGTTGTGCACTTGCAGCACCACTAATTGAGGAAATGGAGGTTGAGGTGGATGGAGGTCCCTTCTGGGGAGAAAATATGGGAGAGGTAGGTGGTGGTGTACTAGTTAACTGCATTGGTGGTGGTCCCATTGCCTCGTCGACAACATCACGCTCCGCAGCATTTCGGGCTAGGGTAAAAATGTCTGTTTGCTGCATGCCCGCTGGGGCTGCAGTGACGTCTATGATGACTGCGTCGTCGTCGTGAGAGTCTTCATCAGCAGGAGTATACGCCACTTCTTGTTCAGCTTATTTCAAAGAACAATGGTCCTAAGGGATCAAGATATAACAAAAAATGGCAATACAGACTACAATGAGTACTATATTTTTGAAACACGTCCAGCCGGACGTAAGTTTATTCAAAAGATAACATGAAGTTGTTGGCCCAAGAGGAGGCCAAAAAAATAATGGCAAGATAGGGTACAGTCCTGTACCTATCCCGAGAGGTTTAAGAGAAGATAAACCAGGAAGAGAGGGATAGAAAAAGGAAAACTTTTCAGGCAAAACAAGAGGTTTTTGAGCCAATCGGTGACTTGTAGTTAAGGTAAATACAAATACAACAAATTCACCGTGCAGTGCCAACCATTTCATATGACAATATTAAATAATATGCTACACTGCTTATTGCGTCGACGTTTCGATCCCTAAGGGCTCATAGTACAATGGGATCATCATCAGGACTATTTTTATAGTTATTGCCTGCAATACATAAAGCCTGTAGAAAGGAAGGGGGAGATAAAAGACAATTTTAAGGCCTAGGCCTACAGCAACGAAAAATCAGACAATACATGACAGGGCACAATTAAAAGTTTAAAAGCGGTCATTATTTGGGCTCGCCGGTTTTTTGCTAGTGTATTTGTGATTTTAAGGAAAAACATTTTGTGCCGGTGAAAACGTGCGGAAAAACGGCGCAGTGACATCGGTGTCATTCATCAAGACTCGTGCTGTATCGACGGTGACGTTAGGGTCGCTTTTGTTACATTGTCGTGGTTTGTGAATAGTGACATAGTGAGTGAAACAGTGCCAAACAGCATCTACCATTTAGGATTATGCATGCTTAGGGGGTTGTGCAATCTGGGTTGTTTGCGCCCCCACGGGAATTGCTGAGCTAAAATCAACGCCTTTGTATAAAGCTGTTGCACCGGAAAACCAAGATGTGTTACCCGGTATGCAATGTCAATTGCAAGGAAATATTAGAGTAAAGGGACCAATATACATTATGGAAGCATCGGCGGCAAGCAGGAAGCTTACCTACCAATTGATGTTGACTAATGAGGCCTGGAGAGATAACCTGTAATTGGTTGTGGCAGCGAGGTTCCCTCTGATGGATCCTCGTGGTTGCTGGGGGTTAAAATGTAAAGGATAAGTGGCGCAGCTCCACTTTGGGAGTAATACTACTTTTCGGTTTGGGTTGGCTTACCTAGCTACATGTGGTGTAGCAGGGCATCGGATGGTCTCTGTTTGCGGTGGGCTTGGAGTCAGACCGTTCTTTTACTGGAGATAAAAATTAGCGTAATAAGGTGTCAGGCTTCGAGAATGGCGGATTGATTGCAACCATCGGTATTTGAACCGTGGGCTTACCTTGCTTCCAGTTGAAAAGCAATGGAGGGTAGGGCGAAGCTCAATCGGCTTTGGCCCCTTCTTGGTTACAGCGCGAGTCCGCTGTATGTAGACGCTCAATGCCAGGCTAGTCGGGATGGTAGAGAATTTTTTAAAACCGTTCAGTGGCTGGGGAAAATAGAATTAATGACTGGATCAGGGGTCGGGCTCCGTGAATAGCGGAGTTTTACGTTTAACGGCTTTTGCAGGGGCTTACCTTGCTTTCCGATGAAAGCAGCGGCGGGTTGGGCGAAGCACGATCTGCTTCTGCCCCCTTCTCAGTTGCAGCGCGGGTCCGCTGTGTGTGGAACCCGCGTTCGACAGGCTTATGGGGTGGTTAGTAGAAACTAAGGAGAGACTTATTCCGGCAATGTGGAAATGGCAGCCATCTTAGAGTGGTGTTGAAGTCAATGTCGATTCACTAGTGTGCGGCAGACATCTTGGAATGGTTTGGGAGAAGCGTGATCCAATACTTGCGAATTACCCGCTGATTATATCAGAGTTTGGAGGAGTGATATATACTAGGTTAACACATGGAGCATTATGGCATGCAGTGCTGCTACGAAAGTGGAGTGAATTATATTAATGGAACAGGCGAGTGGTGCTGACCGACCATGCTTTGCATACATACACATCTGGGTTAATATAGTGACAACCTCAAAATTCAGATGTTCAATTCAAAAACATTATCTGCAATGTAGGGCTGTATACAGTTACTTAGAGAAGTGATGTCCAATCCTCTGTTCGATTAAGTCCCTTGTGAATAGAGTCCAGTAGGATTATACATTTGAGCTCTTCTTTGTTCAGTAGGTGGGGCATGCTGCCCCCTCTGGGTGGGAGCTTTAGTGATTTCAGGATAGTCCAGCGAATGTCATCTTCATTATGGTTGAATTCCTCGAAGTGTTCCACCAGTGGGGCGTTAGGTGTGCGGCATCTGATGCGGCTCCTATGTTGGCATATCCTGGTTTTAATTTTCTGAGCAGTCTGTCCTACATAGTTTTTCTTACACGGGCATTGGATCAGATAAATCACATTGGTGGTGTTACAGTTTGTTAGTGTAGTGCATGTGAAAGTGACCTTGTCAAATACAAAACTTTTCCCTTCAATTGTGAAATTGCAAACTACACAGCCACCGCATTTAACATGTCCGACTGTGGGGGACAGACCCCAAGCGGATTCCAGAGTGGAGGAGTTGCTAGGGCTAGGAAGGGCAGCGCGGACCAAATGGTCCTTAAGGTTCCTACTCTTTTTGAATGCAAAAAGTGGGCGTTCCAAGTCTAGGATTCCTGCATTTATTACAGGCCAGTGTTTCAAAATCATTTTCCTTATATTATTGGAAATGGGAGAGAATGTTGTGACACAAGCTATTCTGTCCTGTTTAGTTTTCTGGTTAGGGACAAGAAGTGTCTCTCGTGGACGATACCACGCTCTTTTGAGTGCATTTTTAACAATCTTTCCTGGATATCCCCTATTTTTCAGTTTGTTCGATAAGATGGTACTTTCAAGGAAGTAGTCTTCCTTGCGGGAACAATTGCGCCTGATGCGTAAAAATTGGGAAAAAGGTAGGGAATCCCTCAATGCCCTAGGGTGGTTACTTGAGTATTCCAACAAGGTATTTCTCTCTGTGGGCTTCCTGTAGAGTTTTGTGAACAGCTCACCATCCTGATGTAATATTGTCAGGTCAAGGAAGTTAATGGACTCTTTGTCAGAGGTAAGGGTGAATTGAAGACCCATGCAATTGTTATTCATCCAGTGTAAGAATTGGGAAAGCACATCGATGTCTAATCTCCATAGCATGAAGATGTCATCGATGTACCTCCTCCACATAATGACACCGGAGAAAAAGGGGTTGGAAGGTACAAGGATGGTTAATCTCTCCAACTCGTCCATGAACAACACGGCTAGGTTTGGAGCAAAAATAGCTCCCATGGAGGTCCCCTTGACTTGTTGGTAAAATAGACCTTGGAAGGTGAAGACATTTTTAGTCAGGCATATTTCCAAAAGTTTACAGATAAACGATGTAGGAATGGCATGGGGACGAGGACGGTTGTCCAAGGTCCGTTGTATAACAAGTAGGGCTGCTGTTTGTGGAATATTCGTATATAACGATTCCACGTCCATGGTGCAGAGTGTATCAGAGGTGGGATTGAAGGGGTGGTGTTCAATCAGATTGATCATGGCCATGGAGTCTCGCACATAGCAGAATGTTTGAGGGACAAATTCTTTGATAAAGAAATCAACATAAGCTCCTAGGGGCTCCAATATTGAGCCACATGCTGACACGATTGGGCGGCCAGGCGGAGCATTCAGATTCTTGTGAATCTTAGGTAGGGTGTATATTACCGGTAATCTAGGGTTTTTTACATTAAGGTAGTTAAATTCTTTCTTGGTCAGAAAACCCTCATGCAATGCCTCAGTTGTTATTTTCAGTATTATTTCTTGGATGGCTTTGGTTGGGTTGGATGCTAGTCTGAGGTAGTGGTCTTTGTTTCCTAGCTGCCTCTGAATTTCAGCTGTGTAGGAGTCTAACTCCTGTATAACAATGCCGCCACCTTTATCAGCACTTTTTATCACGATGGAGTCATTGTTTTTTAGGGAGGCAATGGATTCTTTCTCTTTAAGGGTGATGTTATATGGTACAAACTTTTTTTGTCCTTTTAGGTGCGTTAGGTCCTTGAGGATCAATTTCTCAAATGTAGTGACCTCAGATGGGATCATATTGGCTGATGGTAGAAAGGTAGATGGTGGCCGAAAGGGAGTTTGAGCATTTATCTCGGGAGAGGGATGGATTTGAAAAAATGCTTTAAGGCGTATTCTTCTAAAGAATCTTAGGAGTTCGGTGTGCAATTCCATAAAGTTGGGGGCCACAGTTGGGACAAAAGTAAGGCCTTTTTTCAGGAGGGAGAGTTCGTCATGTGCAAGCACATGAGTAGAAAGATTAAAGATAGGAATAGTCTCTGTTATGGGGCTAGGCTGTATTACCATTGGTAGTAATTGTTCCTGGTCCTCCTTTCCCCGGGTGGGTTTACCCATCTCTGGGGTTTTTTTACTTTCCCTCGCTGTGGTGGTTCTTGCTGGCCTTTGGCTAAAAAAGAATTCTGATTCTGATATGTACCACCTCGTCTTGATGTACTTGGGCCTTCGCCTGCGTCTGAATTATCAGAAGATTCGGCAGAAGTATCGGAAAAACCGACCAGGTTCTGTCTCCTGTTGAATTTACCCCAAGGTCTGTTTTGTTGGGGGTTGCTGTATGCTTTAGTGGTGTAAAAATCTTTTTGTAAATAGGGATAGGTTGTTTCAATGTTATAGGTTTTTATGTCCTTTTTAATTTTATTTGATTTCTTATTTTGCTCAATCCTATAGAACTCTGCTACAGTTTTGTCTACTTGTTCTATTAGCTTTTTACTGTCGGCAATGTTGTCAGGAGCCTCAAGTTGTTTCAAGATTTCTTCAATTTCAGTCTCCAATGTTTTTAGAGTTTCGGAGGCTGTGTCTATCCCTAGTGCCAGCCGATGGCGGGAGCAGGTGGTACCTATATAACTAAATCCTGTTATATATTTTGGATTGTCCGTGAAGATACCTGGTACATTCCGGACTTGCAAGCCCACAGGGATAACCTCTTAAAGCAGAGGTTATCCCTGTGGGCTTGCAAGTCCGGAATTACTACCAATGGTAATACAGCCTAGCCCCATAACAGAGACTATTCCTATCTTTAATCTTTCTACTCATGTGCTTGCACATGACGAACTCTCCCTCCTGAAAAAAGGCCTTACTTTTGTCCCAACTGTGGCCCCCAACTTTATGGAATTGCACACCGAACTCCTAAGATTCTTTAGAAGAATACGCCTTAAAGCATTTTTTCAAATCCATCCCTCTCCCGAGATAAATGCTCAAACTCCCTTTCGGCCACCATCTACCTTTCTACCATCAGCCAATATGATCCCATCTGAGGTCACTACATTTGAGAAATTGATCCTCAAGGACCTAACGCACCTAAAAGGACAAAAAAAGTTTGTACCATATAACATCACCCTTAAAGAGAAAGAATCCATTGCCTCCCTAAAAAACAATGACTCCATCGTGATAAAAAGTGCTGATAAAGGTGGCGGCATTGTTATACAGGAGTTAGACTCCTACACAGCTGAAATTCAGAGGCAGCTAGGAAACAAAGACCACTACCTCAGACTAGCATCCAACCCAACCAAAGCCATCCAAGAAATAATACTGAAAATAACAACTGAGGCATTGCATGAGGGTTTTCTGACCAAGAAAGAATTTAACTACCTTAATGTAAAAAACCCTAGATTACCGGTAATATACACCCTACCTAAGATTCACAAGAATCTGAATGCTCCGCCTGGCCGCCCAATCGTGTCAGCATGTGGCTCAATATTGGAGCCCCTAGGAGCTTATGTTGATTTCTTTATCAAAGAATTTGTCCCTCAAACATTCTGCTATGTGCGAGACTCCATGGCCATGATCAATCTGATTGAACACCACCCCTTCAATCCCACCTCTGATACACTCTGCACCATGG
The DNA here is from genome assembly GCF_964263255.1 of Lissotriton vulgaris. Taxonomy (NCBI): domain Eukaryota; kingdom Metazoa; phylum Chordata; class Amphibia; order Caudata; family Salamandridae; genus Lissotriton; species Lissotriton vulgaris. The sequence goes on along the minus strand of NC_141695.1, from coordinate 330,227,975 downwards.
ACGTGGAATCGTTATATACGAATATTCCACAAACAGCAGCCCTACTTGTTATACAACGGACCTTGGACAACCGTCCTCGTCCCCATGCCATTCCTACATCGTTTATCTGTAAACTTTTGGAAATATGCCTGACTAAAAATGTCTTCACCTTCCAAGGTCTATTTTACCAACAAGTCAAGGGGACCTCCATGGGAGCTATTTTTGCTCCAAACCTAGCCGTGTTGTTCATGGACGAGTTGGAGAGATTAACCATCCTTGTACCTTCCAACCCCTTTTTCTCCGGTGTCATTATGTGGAGGAGGTACATCGATGACATCTTCATGCTATGGAGATTAGACATCGATGTGCTTTCCCAATTCTTACACTGGATGAATAACAATTGCATGGGTCTTCAATTCACCCTTACCTCTGACAAAGAGTCCATTAACTTCCTTGACCTGACAATATTACATCAGGATGGTGAGCTGTTCACAAAACTCTACAGGAAGCCCACAGAGAGAAATACCTTGTTGGAATACTCAAGTAACCACCCTAGGGCATTGAGGGATTCCCTACCTTTTTCCCAATTTTTACGCATCAGGCGCAATTGTTCCCGCAAGGAAGACTACTTCCTTGAAAGTACCATCTTATCGAACAAACTGAAAAATAGGGGATATCCAGGAAAGATTGTTAAAAATGCACTCAAAAGAGCGTGGTATCGTCCACGAGAGACACTTCTTGTCCCTAACCAGAAAACTAAACAGGACAGAATAGCTTGTGTCACAACATTCTCTCCCATTTCCAATAATATAAGGAAAATGATTTTGAAACACTGGCCTGTAATAAATGCAGGAATCCTAGACTTGGAACGCCCACTTTTTGCATTCAAAAAGAGTAGGAACCTTAAGGACCATTTGGTCCGCGCTGCCCTTCCTAGCCCTAGCAACTCCTCCACTCTGGAATCCGCTTGGGGTCTGTCCCCCACAGTCGGACATGTTAAATGCGGTGGCTGTGTAGTTTGCAATTTCACAATTGAAGGGAAAAGTTTTGTATTTGACAAGGTCACTTTCACATGCACTACACTAACAAACTGTAACACCACCAATGTGATTTATCTGATCCAATGCCCGTGTAAGAAAAACTATGTAGGACAGACTGCTCAGAAAATTAAAACCAGGATATGCCAACATAGGAGCCGCATCAGATGCCGCACACCTAACGCCCCACTGGTGGAACACTTCGAGGAATTCAACCATAATGAAGATGACATTCGCTGGACTATCCTGAAATCACTAAAGCTCCCACCCAGAGGGGGCAGCATGCCCCACCTACTGAACAAAGAAGAGCTCAAATGTATAATCCTACTGGACTCTATTCACAAGGGACTTAATCGAACAGAGGATTGGACATCACTTCTCTAAGTAACTGTATACAGCCCTACATTGCAGATAATGTTTTTGAATTGAACATCTGAATTTTGAGGTTGTCACTATATTAACCCAGATGTGTATGTATGCAAAGCATGGTCGGTCAGCACCACTCGCCTGTTCCATTAATATAATTCACTCCACTTTCGTAGCAGCACTGCATGCCATAATGCTCCATGTGTTAACCTAGTATATATCACTCCTCCAAACTCTGATATAATCAGCGGGTAATTCGCAAGTATTGGATCACGCTTCTCCCAAACCATTCCAAGATGTCTGCCGCACACTAGTGAATCGACATTGACTTCAACACCACTCTAAGATGGCTGCCATTTCCACATTGCCGGAATAAGTCTCTCCTTAGTTTCTACTAACCACCCCATAAGCCTGTCGAACGCGGGTTCCACACACAGCGGACCCGCGCTGCAACTGAGAAGGGGGCAGAAGCAGATCGTGCTTCGCCCAACCCGCCGCTGCTTTCATCGGAAAGCAAGGTAAGCCCCTGCAAAAGCCGTTAAACGTAAAACTCCGCTATTCACGGAGCCCGACCCCTGATCCAGTCATTAATTCTATTTTCCCCAGCCACTGAACGGTTTTAAAAAATTCTCTACCATCCCGACTAGCCTGGCATTGAGCGTCTACATACAGCGGACTCGCGCTGTAACCAAGAAGGGGCCAAAGCCGATTGAGCTTCGCCCTACCCTCCATTGCTTTTCAACTGGAAGCAAGGTAAGCCCACGGTTCAAATACCGATGGTTGCAATCAATCCGCCATTCTCGAAGCCTGACACCTTATTACGCTAATTTTTATCTCCAGTAAAAGAACGGTCTGACTCCAAGCCCACCGCAAACAGAGACCATCCGATGCCCTGCTACACCACATGTAGCTAGGTAAGCCAACCCAAACCGAAAAGTAGTATTACTCCCAAAGTGGAGCTGCGCCACTTATCCTTTACATTTTAACCCCCAGCAACCACGAGGATCCATCAGAGGGAACCTCGCTGCCACAACCAATTACAGGTTATCTCTCCAGGCCTCATTAGTCAACATCAATTGGTAGGTAAGCTTCCTGCTTGCCGCCGATGCTTCCATAATGTATATTGGTCCCTTTACTCTAATATTTCCTTGCAATTGACATTGCATACCGGGTAACACATCTTGGTTTTCCGGTGCAACAGCTTTATACAAAGGCGTTGATTTTAGCTCAGCAATTCCCGTGGGGGCGCAAACAACCCAGATTGCACAACCCCCTAAGCATGCATAATCCTAAATGGTAGATGCTGTTTGGCACTGTTTCACTCACTATGTCACTATTCACAAACCACGACAATGTAACAAAAGCGACCCTAACGTCACCGTCGATACAGCACGAGTCTTGATGAATGACACCGATGTCACTGCGCCGTTTTTCCGCACGTTTTCACCGGCACAAAATGTTTTTCCTTAAAATCACAAATACACTAGCAAAAAACCGGCGAGCCCAAATAATGACCGCTTTTAAACTTTTAATTGTGCCCTGTCATGTATTGTCTGATTTTTCGTTGCTGTAGGCCTAGGCCTTAAAATTGTCTTTTATCTCCCCCTTCCTTTCTACAGGCTTTATGTATTGCAGGCAATAACTATAAAAATAGTCCTGATGATGATCCCATTGTACTATGAGCCCTTAGGGATCGAAACGTCGACGCAATAAGCAGTGTAGCATATTATTTAATATTGTCATATGAAATGGTTGGCACTGCACGGTGAATTTGTTGTATTTGTATTTACCTTAACTACAAGTCACCGATTGGCTCAAAAACCTCTTGTTTTGCCTGAAAAGTTTTCCTTTTTCTATCCCTCTCTTCCTGGTTTATCTTCTCTTAAACCTCTCGGGATAGGTACAGGACTGTACCCTATCTTGCCATTATTTTTTTGGCCTCCTCTTGGGCCAACAACTTCATGTTATCTTTTGAATAAACTTACGTCCGGCTGGACGTGTTTCAAAAATATAGTACTCATTGTAGTCTGTATTGCCATTTTTTGTTATATCTTGATCCCTTAGGACCATTGTTCTTTGAAATAAGTTAAGTAACCCACGGTCCGAAGGTCCCCTACTGGGTTCCCTTGTGTCCTTAAAACGACTTCTTGTTCAGCGTCATCATCACACTCCATAAGTACGAGACTTTCGGGGACCTTCCTTTTACGCTTAGCTACCTTTGTCAGATCATGGTGTGCCTCACTCTCAGACGGCCGTGGTGGTTCCCAATTTGGATCCATCTCATCAGAGGGAAGGGGGCTTGAAGAAGATGTAGACACCATCCTTGATCTTCTCCTTACTAGGGATCTGGAAGACAATGAATGATCAGGAGGAGTGGCTTCCTCAAATGATACCTCGGCTTGAATGTGGATGTCCTGATGTGCCCCTACTTCGGGAGGAACAACTATTGTGGGCACTTGTGGCGCTCCATGCACCTCTGCTTGCGCATCTCCTTGCGCTGCCTCTCCTTCCACATGTACTTGGGCTTGTACTTGCACATGTGGTTGTTGTTGCGGCTGTGGTTGTTGAACACTCGTCAGATGAGTTACAACAACCTGTGTTGATTGAGGGATGCTGCTACTTTCTTGCGATGAGCCAACATCACTGGTCGATGGTGATTGAACAACTATACTGGCTGCCTCTGCAGCACTCAAGGGCTTGGACTTAAGTTGGCGTGGTGGTGGTGTTGGCACTGAGCCCAATGGAGTGGGGGTGCTGCTCCCAGCTTGGTCCCCAGCAGACCCCGCAGCTGCTGCAGGCGTACTTTTTTTTCCCCAAAAAATGCGGCGGTCGGCACACCATCTCCTTGGTAAGTGGCGCCACTTGCTTCTTCTGCTCCTTACTGGCAACTTCCTTGCTAGAGGAGCTACGGGCAACTTTTTTTGGGGCCATCTTCTTCAGATGTCAGAATAGCAGGCCGCAGTTGCACGAGTTGCAGAGTTGTCTTGTCTGTGGCCACACGTGACGTCGCGTGACGTTATGCTGCACACACCGCTGCAGGACTTCTTCCTGGCACTGGTGGCTCTCTTGTGCACCTAAAAGCAATGGAAGACAGAGGAACATCAGTTATACACCCCAAAAAGTCGAAAAACACATAAAAATCACCACAATCCCATGCCATCCATGCCCTCAATGATGTTTAAATTCAAGACACCCCACAGAAAGACTAGGCCCATGCACCACTCACTACCCCTGGGCATAATGGATGAAAGCTAGGCAAAATAGGTGCAGGCCTGAGAACACTGCCTGCCTTCAAAATGGCCCCTTGCCCCCCAGCACATGGCCAGGCCCTGCCTGTACCAGCACTCAAAAGGGCCCCCACCCACATGGCCAGTCCCCAACAACACCCCCAAAAACCGAAAAACACATAAAAATCACCACAATCCCATGCCATCCATGCCCTCAATGATGTTTAAATTCAAGACACCCCACAGAAAGACTAGGCCCATGCACCACTCACTACCCCTGGGCATAATGGATGAAAGCTAGACAAAATGGGTGCAGGCCTGAGAACACTGCCTGCCTTCAAAATGGCCCCTTGGCCCCCAGCACATGGCCAGGCCCTGCCTGTACCAGCACTCAAAATGGCCCCCACCCACATGGCCAGTCCCCAACAACACCCCCAAAAATCGAAAAACACATAAAAATCACCACAATCCCATGCCATCCATGCCTTCAATGATGTTTAAATTCAAGACACCCCACAGAAAGACTAGGCCCATGCACCACTCACTACCCCTGGGCATAATGGATGAAAGCTAGGCAAAATGGGTGCAGGACTGAGAACACTGCCTGCCTTCAAAATGGCCCCTTGCCCCCCAGCACATGGCCAGGCCCTGCCTGTACCAGCACTCAAAATGGCCCCCACCCACATGGCCAGTCCCCAACAACACCCCCAAAAATCGAAAAACACATACAAATCACCACAATCCCATGCCATCCATGCCCTCAATGATGTTTAAATTCAAGACACCCCACAGAAAGACTAGGCCCATGCACCACTCACTACCCCTGGGCATAATGGATGAAAGCTAGGCAAAATGGGTGCAGGCCTGAGAACACTGCCTGCCTTCAAAATGGCCCCTTGCCCCCCAGCACATGGCCAGGCCCTGCCTGTACCAGAACTCAAAATGGCCCCAACCCACATGGCCAGTCCCCAACAACACCCCCAAAAATCGAAAAACACATACAAATCACCACAATCCCATGCCATCCATGCCCTCAATGATGTTTAAATTCAAGACACCCCACAGAAAGACTTGGTCCATGCACCTCTCACTACCCCTGGGCAAAAGGCCCCAACAGCAGCCAAGAAAATCGAAAAACACACAAAAATCAGCACAATCCAATGCCATCCATGCCCTAAATCATGTTTAAATTCAACAAAACAGTTGTATTATGCACCCATAACTAACCCTGGTCCTACTGGATACTGTGGCTACTCACAATATATTTTATTTAATGTTCTGAAAACGTTTCAAAATTTTAGTTGCAGCAACTGTAATGCCCCAAACAAACTTACTTGTGAAATTTGAATTCTAATCCAAAAGTGATCCAAAGAAAGTCAAAAAGGCCTCAAATCCAAATATCCAGCAGCATCCACAAAAAGTAATCCTTCCAGGTCAAGATCCAAATGAAAGTGACCAGAACATGAAGAAAGCACTGGGAGGAGCCTGCTGGACAGGAACAGGAAGTTGGAGACTGTCTGGCACTTCCTTCCTCCCCCTCCCCCCCCCCCCCCCCCCCCCCCAAAATGGACTCCTTGCAAAAAAAATGTGCAGGTAAATGTCAACCTGAGGAGTTATTCTGATAAAAATCATCATTTTCAGAAGGTTTATGCTGCCTGCTGGTGGATTTCTTGTGCGAAATTGCAAATTTTGCCATTTCGCAATTGCGAGGTTGTCGCTGCTCGCCGCATCTACTTGTTCGCAAGTGTTTACTCCCGCAAACTCCCGTGATGCGTGATCACGGGCCTTTATGACGTACTCGCGTTGACAAACTCTCGCTGTGCAAGGTGGCAAACTGCGATGACGTAATCGCGGTCGACAAACTCCCGCTGGACCCCGCAGCAAGATCCAAAATGGCGCAGCACACGCAAAACATGGAGAAAAACAACTCTGCAAACGCTGAATGACGGCAAGTGAACACCGCGGGCCGCAATAATGTATCACCAAGCAAAAAAATCCGCTGTGCGAATTTGCAAATTTTCGGCAAATTCGCAAGAGTTTGCGGATTGCGAATTTGCCGAAAATCCGCAAATTCCGCGAGCTGAACGGATTATACGCCCATGCCTACAGGATACCCTTCATTTTGTATTATTATGTTAATTTTATTCTGTTCCAAGGCGTACATTTTTAGTGGGTATTTTAAAACAGTCAAAGTTTAAATGTGCCAAGCTTGCTTTGTTGTTCTTACAAAAGGCCAATGATCCCCACACGTTGTTTTGTATAAAGAATTTTATCAAGATTGCTGTAAGGTTGAGGACTTCAATGGGAGAATGAGTATATATGGAGATGAAATGTATATGTATGGGACCTTTGAAATGTATTTTTAATATGTGAACCATTTTATGTACTTTTATGGTGTTTTTTAAATACCGAATGAAGTTCATTGACTGACAGTGATGCATAGGCTTAGAAGTGCTTACAGTAAGATTAGTGTTACACATGTGCAGACAGGGTGATTGATGGTCTCGGAGGGTGATATCTGTGATGCACAGGTACAACTGGGATGAGGGCCTGTGGAGGTGAGATCGGTGCCGCATAGGTACACAAGGGAGGATGGTCTGTGGACATGAGATCGGTGATGCTTAGGTACACGAGTTAGGAAGGTCTGTAAAGGTGAGATCGTGATGCATAGATACAGAGGGCTGAGGGTGAGATCAGTAATTCACATGCACAGATAGGGCGAGGGCATCCAGGGTGAGATCAGTGATGCATAGGTACAGAAGGAGTGAGTGCTTGTGCAGGTCAGATGGGCATTGCACAGGTGCAGAAGGGGGTGGGATCAGGGATGCCAATGGATGAGATTAGGGTCTCGGAGGGTGCAACTGGTGATGCACAGGTATAGAAGGGGGGAGCATTTCAAAAGGTGAGATCAGTAGTGCACAGGAAGAGTGTGGGTCCCTGGGCAAGATCAGTGATCCACAGGCAGAGAAGGGCGATGGTCTTTTGTGGTGCCATCAGCGATGCACAGGTATAGAAGGGTGAGGGTCTGTGATGCAAAGATGCAGAAGTGAGGTTATGTGTAAGCATGGGCGGAAAATCCGTTCCGCTTGTGGATTTTGCAGATTTTCGGTAAATTCGCAATCCGCGAACTATCGCGAATTTATCGGAAATCCGCAAATTCGCACGCAGCAAATTTTTTTGCTTGGTGATACAATATTGCGGCGTGCGGCGTTCACTTAGCGTCATTCAGCATTTGCCGAGTTGTTCTTCTCGATATTTTGCGAGTGCTGCGCCATTTTGGATCTTGCTGCGGGATCCCGCGGGAGTTTGGCGACGCATCGCGAGAGTTCGCAATTGCGAACATGTAGATGCGGCGGGCAGCAACAATCTCGCACTCGCGAAATTACAAAATTTGCAATTCTGCACAAGAAATCCACCAGCAAGCAGCATAAACCTTCTGAAAATGATGATTTTTATCAGAATAACTCCTCAGGTTGACATTTGCCTGCACTTTTTTGTATTTGAGGCCTTTTTGACTTTCTTTGGATCACTTTTGGATTAGAAATCAACTTTCACAAGTAAGTTTGTTTGGGGCATTACAGTTGCTGTTCCTGCAGAAAAACGAGTTTTGTAAAACTGAAAGCACTCAGCAGGTGCAAAAGTTCAAACTCATCATTAGTAACCATTCCCTGTAGTGCTTCCTGAGGGGCCCCTCCAGAGTTCAGTTGCCTACTTGCAACTATTCTATGACCCTGCTCTGACCCTCACAGCAGGCTCATAGAATAGCTACAAGTGGGCCACAAAGGTCCTGGGAAAAAAAATTGCACTGCAACAGAAAGCAAATTACAGATAAGGAAGCAGGTGCCAGACAGGAAGTTTAAATTCAGTGACACATTAATCAACCCCAAATTAATTCATGTCAGTTGAAGCAGGGCAGGTGTGCTTGCTTCCCCCCCCATAATCTACAGTGATGTACCAGAGGGTGGCAGTGATGTACCAGAGGGTGGCATGGGTGAATCAGAGGGTGGCAGTGGTGAAACCGAGGGTGCTGTGAACCTGTGATGATGAACCAGACGTAGAAACAACAAAGTCATGACCGTTGTGAGCCGACAAGTAAGTTCGCAATTGCGAACTGGTACAAAACCCTCGCAAACTGGCAGAAACCCTTGCGAACACAAAAAAAAAATCTGCAAATTCGCGAGAGTTCGCGGATTTTGCAGATTGCGAGTTCGCAAATACGCTAATTCGCGAACGCCAGATTCGCAAAATTCGCCCATGCTTAGTTATGTGGCATGAGATCAGTGAGCCACAGGTTGTGAAGCGTGTGAGGGTCTCTGGACGTGACATCAGTTATGCTCAGGTAAACAAGGGTGAGTGTCCTGGGTGTGAAACCAGTTCATACACAGACATATGGTGTGAGGGTTTCTAGCAGTGAGATCAGTGATGCATAGGCTTAGAAGGGCTGACAGTAAGATTAGTGTTACACATGCACAGACAGGGTGATGGCCTCTGAGGGTGAGGTCTGTGATGCACAGGTACAAAAGGGATGATAGTCTATGAAGGTGAGATCATCGATGTGTAGGTACAGAAGGGAGGATGGTCTGTGGAGGTGAAATTGGTGATGCGTCGGTACAGAAAGGATGAGAGTAGTGGAGGTGAGATCAGTGTCGCTGTTGTACAGAAGGGAGGAAGGTCTGGAGAGGTTAAATCGGTGATACATAGTGCTAGACCTGGTATCATTGGCGTGAGTCTCCCTTCTATTGTTTACTGATTGCCTCCTCTGTTTTTGATCTGTTTTGCTGGTTAGATGCTTTGGGCACTATGCCACTGCTATCCAGTGCCACAGTGCAAGTGCTCCCTATGTTAAATTGATATTTGATTAGTGACTCCATGATTGGGTTATTTGATTTACTTGTCAGACCCTAGTACAGTGCACCATGTGTGCCTAGAGCTTGTAAATCAAATGCTGCTGGTGTGCTTGCAGCACTGGTTGTGCCACCCACAAAAGCAGCTTTTAAAGTGTGTCTCAGGCCTTCCATTGCAGAGCCAGTATGTAGTCTAGTAGTGCCATGTTGACTTGGCAAGTGCGCCCACTTGCCAGTCCCTAAACCTTCCCTTTTCTACATTATAGTCCCCTCTTAAGGTAGGCCCTAGGTAGGGTGCATTGTATGTAAAAGGTAGGTCATGCCCCGATGTGTGTGGCATCTCCTAATAGTGAATTACAGCCATTTTAGTTTTTAACTATTGCAAGGCTACCTGTTCCCCATAGGCCAGAATGGGCAGTTTGATTATGACATCTTATAATACTAACTGACTCAGGGAACTAGGTAGAAATTCGAGTTTAGTATGCCTGAACTCAGAATGATAAAATATATCTTTTAGTGAAGTTGGTTTTAACATTCCGTGTTTCAAAATACCACTTTTAGAAAGTAGGTATTTTCTTCCCTAACCATCCAAGCCTGCCTCTGCTAGGTTGTGTATTCCATGTCTGGTTTATGAGTGACAGGGGCTGGGGTGGCTCCAGGAGACAGGGTGAGTCAGCACAAGGCTGAATAGACCTATCTGCATGAGGAGTGGTGACAGAAGTAGCATCTGGGACTAAATAGGGTTGTGCCTGCCTTCCACAATGCTGGCTCCATCTCTTATGGTGTGTCTGATGTCCTTGGCGTACTCTGTGAAAGGAAAGGAGTCTTGCCAACAAAGTGCTCCAGGACTGACCAGAACTGGTATTGACTAGGTACAGGCCCCTCTGCCTTCAGAGGACAACATATTTTGCAGTATAAATATGGGTACCCAGACCCTAAGACTTTAGATAACTTCTGGAACAACAAGGATGCTGCAGGAGTTTGGCCTGCCCCCCTTGCCAGTGTGCTGGGTTGGCCTGCAGTGGTTTCTTTATTGCTGAGGAAAGGAGAAGTAACTTTCAAAGAACCTTCATCATCTTGCAGAATATTACTCTAAGGGCTTGAACTTGTGCTTGCCTCCTGCTTAAGTCTCAGGGACAAAATACTTCACCACCAGCTCCCCCCTGAATTTCCTTGCTGAGAATTATATCTGCAGAAGCCTGCGTGTCGCTGGGAGCTGGAAGCGCGACGCATCGAGAAGAAGCGTGTCGCCGCCGCAGAGGTCGCCGTGGCACCACCAGAGAAGCGTGCCTTCATCAAAGCTGTTAGCCGACGCGTCACCGGAGAAGCATGTCGCCACCATAAGGGTCGCCGTCGAACACCAGAGAAGCGTGTCGCAGGGCCTGTCACAGCTCCAAAGTTACAGAGTTCACCCCAGGGCCGCCGGGCGTGCACGCATCGTCTTCACGTCATCACATCAAGGGCGCCATCTTATCGCATGGCACCGAGGCGCCATCTTGCCGCATCGTAACGGGGTCGCGGTATGAGAATCTACGCATCACCTCCTCTCTGGTAAGGACCAAGATGCATCCCCTACTCTGCGCAAGCATTTAGGCGCTACGCATCGTCTCCTCCGATGCAAGGAATCAACTCATCTCCACTCTGCAAGCTTTTTGTTTGTTTTGTGTTGCCCATCCAGGTACGTTTGTGAGAACTGTGTCGCATTTATCCTCAACTTGAACTAAGTGACTTCTACCATCTTTAAGTCTATTTTAGTACAGTATTGTGGATTTTTGTCATTTGTGGTCTTGTGTTAAGTCTATATAAAGAATACTTATTTTTTTATAAAACCTGTGTTGTGTCCATCTGTAGTGTTTTCACTGTATTACTGTGTGCGTTATAGAACAACAACATAAGAGTAACCAAAGGTGCTCTAATCATATTGTCGTGATACAACAAAAGCCTGAAAACTACCAATCAGTGATCAAAGCAAAACGTGAAAACGGTGGAAAAGAAAAACTCTATTTCTTAAGAAGAACCCTCACTCACCCTGACGGTGACATTCTTTCATCATAGGGTTCCCACTGGGGAGATCGAATGTCCCCCCAGTGTGCTACAACGCCTGATTTACAGCGGAGCTGGTTTTTTGTGAATGGAAAAAAGTATGCTCATGTGTGGTGAGTGCAAGGTTAAAAGATAACAGCTGTACCTTAAACAACTTTATTAAATGGACAGCTGGTCACATTAAAAACAAGTGAAAAGGACTAAGCCGCGGTCTTTATTTGAACCGCTGAGTCCTATTAAAAATAGGTCGACATGTTTCAGCTGTGTAATGCTCAATTTTGCTCAGCTTTCTTCAGGACCAAATTAATCCCCAGGCGGTCCACGCACGCTAAGGCGTGTCCTCTCCGTGAGGATATATATGTGAAAAGTGTAAAACTCACGGTTTATACCCGTGTAGGCACTCCTAGATTTCCCTAGGGGCCAAAACCTGCAAGAAATGGAATCAAAAAACAGTTTGATGACAATATGAAAAATTCATATAATAGTTGCTTCGTAACTTGTAGTACTCAATTATACCCTTATCAATAATTTGGCCTATCTAAATAGATTTCTCTTCCCATGATACAACTTTTATCACGCAAATGTGGTTTACTCAACCATTAGCAGTCTGTGATTTATCATCAACCACATCTTATTTGTAGGAGAAAATATAGAGACCAAGCAGTGTCCCTTTAAAAACTACATGAACCTTTAGGTGGCAATTACGCAATATGGTCTAGATGCCGCCAGGTTAGATGTAATTCCTTGTAGTTACGTTTAAACAAATAGTGCAACATCCCTTTTAAAAAAAACTCCTCCGATCAAAAAACGGGGGAGAAGGTAATTATTACAAACACACAACTTTGGAAGATTACAGGTACACTTTTAACGCATAACAATTGAATGTGCAGCATATACACTTACAACACATAAGGATTGAATGTGCAACATAGGCTCGCAGTGGGGGCAATTACTTCACATTGCGCACAATCTGAAAGCAAAGTGAAAAAACATATAATTGCGCCTTAATAGAGCCCACGTCTCTTAATCATGGGTCAGAGGTGAAAGAGCCCGCCGGTTTCACTTACTTGCTGCACAAAGCCTCGCCGCCACAGACATACTCGGCACACTTCCGCTGCCCGAAAGATACCGCGTCATCGCGTTCGTTCAGCGGAACTAGAACGCTGATGACACGGCCGGTCCAGTTAATGTGTCTTGACTACATCCGGATCGGAAGTATGCCACCACGTAACTTTATTGAATCATAACATCGAGCCAAATAAAAACATAGCCCATTATTGCGCCCGAAAACAGGAAACTTTTGGCTGTAATAAACAATTATTTCAGTGAACAGCCAAATTAGTAAGCCCAATAACCGGTGGTGAATTTGACGCGAAAATAATCCGAAATTCGTGTTTAAGAGCCATCAGTCATGCATTTTACAATTTTGATCAGATTAGCCTCATGAGGACAAACTATTCTCAAAGTAAACGGTGAAGAAAACAAACCCCCTTCGTTTGGTACAGGTGATTGGTAACTCTGTTTTCGTCGTTTTTTTCTTTTTTGGCATAACTTTATTGGGACATTGAATCCCTATTAACAGTTAGCAGCCTCAATACATAAACAGGGGAACGCCAGTCTCACAAAGCCTAGACAGAGTGCCAATGTGATATTAATCCTTGAGATTATGACTAGGCAGCACATAGAACCGGTTTTTTAAGGTATATTATGAGCATCGCATTGACAACATGCACTCGCTAGGAGTGAACAGTATATATGAACATAATAGACGGCTATCAGTGTGTCAAAGTCATTCTTGAAAGACCAAACGAGGGGAAAAGAAATCCTCCTGATATTGTCAGTGTCTCAACACTGTGCCCCAAGGAATGTCATACTTTAATCCTGACACATGACAGGAAAGGTGATAAATCCACCTTTACTCTTTTTCGAACAAACTGTTTTCTGAGCCCTGATTCAGTTGCTCGATCACTGTCCAGTTTATGTCATTTGGGGAATGCTTTAACTGTAAAAAATGTTTAGTAAATTTGGTATTACTCTTCTGACACCTAATGCTGCTCCGGTGTTCACAGATTCGGAGTTTAATCCGTCTCTTGGTCATTCCTATGTATTTTAAACCACAAGGACAAACTATTAAATAAACAACATTACAAGAATTACAATTTGTATGCTTTCTTTGTTGCCATTGTTTGCCAGGCTCAAGATTCAATGTTGTAGTGCTTGAGGTTAAATGACAAACACTACACCCCCCACAGGAAAAATTACCATTGAGAGGCGGAAAGCCCCATGCGTTAAGTACACTCACCTCGGTCTCTTTATGTTGTATCTTAGGGCGAGTATGGACCAAAGAATCCTTTAGGCTTCTCTCCCTCTTGAATAGAAAAGGGGCTTCTCCCAATCATGATTGTTACTCGTGAGTATCCGCCAGTGCTTGTTGATACATCGACTTACAACAGTGGACGCTGAGTTATAAGTCGTCACACATGTTATGGGTGTCTCAGTCGAAGTGTCTCTGGGGTAATTTTCCAACAGAGCATCTCTATGCTGGTTTTGAGCCCTCTTGCAGCTCTTTTTAATGAGATGATCTGGATAGCCTCTCTTTTGTAATTTTGTAGGGAGATCCTGTGCCTGATCTTTAAAATCTGTGATCTCACTGCAGTTTCTTCATATACAAAGATACTGGCCAAAAGGGAGATTCTCCCTCAACGGTTGGGGATGAAAACTAGAGTAATGAAGAAGATTGTTTTTCGCTGTTGGTTTATAGTAGGTCTTAGACCGTAACTGGTTGCCTACTTGCATGATGGTGACAACCAAAAAAACAATTCTCTCTTTGTCAAATTCAAAAGTGAATTTGAGATGCGAGTCACGGTTGTTAACCCAATCGAAGAAGGATCGCAATGCATCCTCCTCACCCTTCCAAACTAGCAGCACATCATCTATGTACCGTTGCCATAGAATAACATTAGATGAAAAGGGATTGGTTGATGGAAGAATGTGCTCACACTAAAAATTATACACGTACAACCCCGCCACACTGGGGCTGAATGTACTTCCAATAGATGTTCCAGTGGCTTGGAGATAAATGCTTCCTTCATACTCAAAAAAGTTGCGTTTCAGTGCCAGAGTAGCACAATCCACTACAAAGGTACGTGATTTTTGTATTCCCATGTGAATTGTTCCAATACTTCAGAGATCACCCTGATCGTGGCATCCTGGGGTATACACGTATATAGACTCTCGATGTCTAATGATACCAGGACACAGGGTTCCTCAGGTATCTCGATTGTCCGTAACATGTCGAGTAAACTTTTGGTGTCTTTTATATAGGAGCTGGTGGATTGTATAAGAGGTCTCAGAAAAAAGTCACAATACTTAGAAAGTGGCTCTGAAAGCGAACCCAAACCCGAGACAATAGGTCTGCCCGGCGGTGGATGGATACCTTTATGGCTTTTTGGAAGGGTGTAAAAATATGGTATTTTCCCTTCTGTAGTTGTTAGAAAGTCAGCCTCATGCTTAGTTATTTGGCCCTCATGGTCTGCTGTTGTTACTAGTTCATTCATTTCAGCTTTAAGGATTTCGGATGGATCCTCTCTCAAACGCACATAGTTGGTCTGGTTACTGAGTAAGCGGCGACATTCTCTGTCATAATCTTCCACATTCGGAATAACTATGCCACCCCCCTTATCAGCACTCTTAATCACAATTTTAGAGTTGTTCTGGAGTGATTGTATAGCTTGGAACTCGCTTGCTGTTAAGTTCTTGAAAGGCGTGGGTTCCACTAGAGACCCAACTTCATTCAGAACAGCTTGTTCAAAAGCTAATATTTCCGGTGGTATTGTGTGTGGAGGGGGGGTAAAAGTGGATTTTAACCTGAAGCTGGTATCACTCTGAGTGGACTGTGAAGATTCTGTGGTTTGTTTTTCAAAATAACTTTTTAAACGCAGCTTACGAAAGAATTCTGTCAATTCGCAGAGTAATTTGAAGCGGTCTAAGCGTGGGGTTGGTATAAAACTAAGACCCTTGTCCAGGATTTGTGTCTCCGCTGGGCTGAGGATAACCGAGGATAGATTTGTGATCAAAGTCTCTGGTTGCTAGGTCCTGCTCTCTGTTCCTGCGTCTTGCTTCTTGTGTTGTCGCCCACAGATTCGGTTGGTTCCCAGTGTACCTGGCTGAGGCCTTTGCGTCTCCCCCTCCCGCCCGACCCCTCCCTAAAAAAGGTTGGGGGAACATATGTGGATTGTAATGTGGATGATGTGGGGGACCAAACGCTGAGTTCCAGCCCATCATTGGTGGAAACTGAGGGGGTTGCTGAAAGGCATTCTGCTGGTAATTAACTCCTCGTTGTTGGTATGGTTGCCACCCTTGATTGTAAAAGCCTCTGCCCCTTCCTCTGCCTCTATTTCTTTTACCCGCACTCACTGGGTTAGAGCCACTCGAGTTAGAATCTTCTGACGTATCAGAGTTGTAATCCGTTTTAGTTGGTGATTCATAGTCCGGGCTTGCATAGGGGTAGACTTTTGCATAGGACCAACGTTTGAGGTCTTTTGGGAATTTCTGCGCCTTAGACTGTGCTAGATTTTCCTTATATTTATTTAGTTCTTTGTGGAGGTCATCTAGTCTTTTTTTATACCCAGTTAAGGTTGTTCTAAAATGACTCTCAGTTTGTTGGATCTCGATCAATAGGGCATCTGAGAGACGGAGTGCAGTCTTCATTATTAGCACTGCCCAATCACGGGTGCAGTGCCAGGCAATCTGGGCCCATTCCTTCCTGAACACCGCATCATCAAGAAAAATCCTAGGTGCATTTGTAACTATTAATCCCTTCGGAGCTGAATTCTTCATAAGGTATTCCTTGAGCATAGTTCCATGTAAAATGGCCCGTATGCGACTTCTTTTTTGTTCACCCAATTTATCCCATTCAGTAGTTTGGGAAATCGTCTGGGATATAAGCGGATCTGCAAACAAAGATGTGTGTTCACAAATACTTAACACACTGCCTCTGAGATAGGCCTGTCTGCTCTTGTCAAGCTACCAAGGAGGTTAGCAGGGGTTATCCAGTAGTATAATCCCCTTTCCCTGACTTAGAAGCAAGGGTCCCTATTTGGTCAAAGGTGTATACCATTGCCAACTAGAGACCCCCAGTTCTAACATTGGTGGTCAGTGGTGAGGATTTGGACTTGCATTTGTGACTCATATACAGTGATTGGTGTACACTACTAGAGTGTGCAGACCAAACACAACCACAAACTTATTTTTGGTAGAATTAATTTTTCCTGCCAATTCTTACTGCCATGAGTAAAGTAAAAACCAAAGGAAATGATGGATGGAGCGTTGACAATACAAGCAGTCACCCCCAGTCAACTGATCTGGGTTTAATCCATCACCGTTCTTTAGCCCACTCTGCCACCCCAGTTCAGACATGGCCATATGCAAATCAGTCTAACCCTGTGCCTCATGGGAACAGTCCAGCCCGAACTGCCAAGCCATGCCTTCCCTGGACCGAAAACGAGCTACCGAGGACCGGTTTCTGGCATTTCAGCCGTCTTCAGCCCGGCTTGCTTGAATCCAGTGGCAAAGTGAGCAAGGGACTCACGTCTGAGCATACCCTGCCAACTTATGGCGAACAAAGAAAAACCAAAGGAAATGATGGACTGAGCGTTGACAATACAAGCACTCACCCCAGTCAACTGATCTGGGTTTAATCCATCACCGTTCTTTAGCCCACTCTGCCACCCCAGTTCAGACATGGCCATATGCAAATCAGTCTGACCCTGTGCCTCATGGGAACAGTCCAGCCCGAACTGCCATGCCATGCCTTCCCTGGACCGGAAACATGCTACCGAGGACCGGTTTCTGGCATTTCAGCCGTCTTCAGCCCGGCTTGCTTGAATCCAGTGGCAAAGTGAGCAAGGGACTCACGTCTGAGCATACCCGGCCAACTTATGGCGAACAAAGAAAAACCAAAGGAAATGATGGACGGAGCGTTGACAATACAAGCACTCACCCCCAGTCAACTGATCAGGGTTTAATCCATCACCATTCTTTAGCCCACTCTGCCACCCCAGTTCAGACATGGCCATATGCAAATCAGTCTGACCCTGTGCCTCATGGGAACAGTCCAGCCGGAACTGCCAAGCCATGCCTTCCCTGTACCGGAAACAAGCTACCGAGGACCGGTTTCTGGCATTTCAGCCGTCTTCAGCCCGGCTTGCTTGAATCCAGTGGCAAAGTGAGCAAGGCACTCACGTCTGAGCATACCCTGCCAACTTATGGCGATCAAAGAAAAACCAAAGTAAATTAGCATCTGTTGCATCTCTGGATCTAGATTTTGAGGAAGAGAGGTTGGAAACCTACACTTTAAAACAGCTCAAGCATCTCTGCAAGAAATTGAAAGTTGCTACACCAGCCATTTCCAAAAATGATGACTACCAAAAGGTGCTGAGGGCCAGGGTAGAAGCAAGAAATGCCCCATATCTGGTGGTGGAGCCAACTGGGAATGCAGATGAGCAACTGGATAGGCCAGTGTTTCCAGCTAGGGAAGGGGTACCGTCCCCACCTGGCAGTAGCATCTCTTCCAAAGACCTGTCCCCCAGAGAGCTGGAAGACCGGGACAGAAAAAGGGTGCACATGCTGGAGATGGCTAAGCTTAAGATGGAGAGTCAGAGGGAATTAGAGAATAACAGATTGTCCTTGGAAAGAGAGAGAGAATGAGAATGGAGCATGAGAGGATGTTGAGGGAGTTCGAGATCAAGGCAAAGGGCTTAGAGATCAACCCCTCTGGTTGCAGCGCACCATCGGTGCCTTCAGAAGGCAGGGTATATGTCCCCAAGGATGTCATCAAAGATATTGGGCAGTGGTTTGCAGCCTATGAGATAGCAATGTTACCCCACCGGGTCCCTGAGAAGGATGGGGGAGCTGGGTTAAGGGGCCGCTTTGTGAGTGAAGGGAGGGATACTTTGTTAGACCTACCCAGTGTCTTATGCCCACATGAAGGAAGCCCTGATGACACGGAGTGGTTTAACCCCAGAACTCTATGGACAAAGATTCAGGAATTGTAAGAAGCTGGAGGGAACCACTTGGGTAGAATATGTATCTTTCTTTTGCAGAGGTATGGATGGTTGGGTGAAGGGTAGCAAAGTGGATACTTTTGAAGCGTTCTATGATTTGTTTGCATGGCAGCACTTGTCTGCTAATTGTTTCCAGAGCTACGCCAGCACCTTATTGATAGCAAGTTAACTAACCCTAGGAAGCTTGCTGAGGAAGCTGACCGCTGGGTCAGTACTGGGGGCCACAAGGGTCATGTGGGAGACTCAGCCAAAGGTGAGCAGGTTTCCCAGCAGAAGAGTGGTGGGACAAGGGTAAACAGAGGGAGTTCCAGAAAGGGCCCCAAAGTAATTCCCAAGGGAACCAAGGAAAAGGTTCCCCGTCTCCCCCTGAGAAAAAGCCAGAGCCCCTGACAGGTAAACCTGTTCACAGGAGGGCTGCTACCTGCTTTCAATGTAAGCAAGTGGGACATCGTTGGTATGATCCCCAGTGTCCCCAAAAGGATCAGTATGTGCCATCCCGGGCACCCCCCTGTCATATGGTGAGTGTAGCCCTGGGAGGGGAGGAGATGGGTGCCCAGGGTGGGTGGGGTCCGCAGGAAATGTCCCTTGTCTCCTTAAGAGACTTTGAGATGGTCCCTAAGGCTCAGCTGTCTAATAACACTAAAAAATACAGGCAGTGGGTGACCATCAATGGTCATAGAGTAGACGGTCTTAGAGACACCAGAGCATTTTATCCGTTGTTGCTGCTGACAACACAGAGAGCCACTGCAAGGTGGATCAGGTTCCTTTTGAGTGGGGGGGTATCGGGTACTCTCCAAGTAGCTGTGTGGCCAGCCATGCCTGTTGATTGTCTGTTGAATAATGATTTAGAGATCTCCCCTTGGGATAAGGTGGAGAAGAAGGCTCATTTACAGATGTTGGGTCTGCCTGAGTGGGCATGTGTGACCACTCAGTCTATGGCAGCCAGTAAGGGTGTCCAAGAGATCCTGGAGCCTGGAAGTATGGCCCAGGAACCTGCCTTAAAGAGAAGAGGTAGAGGGCACGGAAAACCAGCCCCCATTGTTTCCACTGTCCAGGAGGAGGCACACCTTGAGGGGGCTGCCCTGGAACCTACAAGGGCGCAAGTTGCTGAACTGGGGGACCTACCTGAGCTGACCCATTACAGCAAGAAGAAGAACCCTCCAGGGAAGAATTTTGTGCAGAGCAGAACTGCCCTCGTCTTGTGGGTTTGCGGAAACAGGCCACAAATCAGGCAGCAGGTGATCAGTCTGGATCACATTGGATTTACTGGGAGAACGACCTCCTGTGTACAGAGCCCAGGGTTGCTGAGGCTGGGTCAGCCCATGTGCTGGTGGTACCCCAGCACTTCAGAGTCTTCCTACTGGGGTTGGCCAATGATGTGCCTTAAGCTGGACATCTGGGGCAGGACAAGACCTTTAAAAGGCTCGTCACCCACTTTTATTGGCCCCAGATGCTGAAGAGTTCAGACACTCATTGTAGGACTTGCCAAACTTGCCAGGCAAGTGGGAAAAGTGGAAGGAAGCTGAAAGGCTCCTCTCCAACCTTTTCCTGTATTCAGTATCCCCTTTGAACTGGTGGGCATTGACATTGTGGGGCCACTGGACCCCAAGACTGCCATGGGCCGCAGGTTTATCCTGGTCTTGGTGGACCATGCTACCCAGTACCCGGAAGCCAACCCGCTCAGGACAGTGACGGCCCCTGTGGTGGGATGTGCATTGACGGGGATTTTCTCCCGTGTGGGGTTCCCCAGAGAGGTGGTGTAAGACCGTGAAACCAACTTCATATCTAACTATATGAAGTCCGTGTTGCAGGAGTGCGGTGTTACATACAAGTTAACCACTCCTTATCACCCCCAAGGTAATGGGCTGGTTGAGAGATTCAACCGGACCCTTAAAGGCATGATTATGGGTCTTGAGGAACCTATGAGGCGTAAGTGGGACGTCCTCTTGCCAGGTCTTCTTTTTGCTTACAGTGAGGTGCCACCGAAGTCCCTAGGGTACAGCCCCTTTGAACTGCTGTATGGACACCCGGTAAGAGGACCTTTGAGTCTGGTCAAGGAAGGCTGGGAGCAATCTCCCAGGAAAACTCCTCAGGATGTATACAGTTACGTGCTGGCCTTCAGGAACCAGACTCGGCGATTCAGACAACTCACCCAGGCGAATCTGGAAGCCAGCCAGGAGGAAATGAAGTGGTGGTACGAGCAGAATGCCACTCTAATTGAGCTTCAACCTGGACAGAAAGTTTGGGTCATGAACCCTGTACAGCCTTGTGTGTTCCAGGACAGTTGGACCAGACCATTTAAGGTGGTGGAGCGCAAGAGGGATAGCACCGATTTGGTGAACTGGCAATCTCCTAGGAACCCTTTGCGTGCCCTGCATGTTAGCTGCCTGAAGCCCTACTTAGAGAGGTCCCGTGCTTCAGGCGCCCAACTACTCAAAGGAATTAATTGTTCAAACAGCCGCTTCAGAGCATGGTGTGGGGGCTGTTCTTTCACAGGTTAATGAGGAGGGCCTAGACCAACCTGTAGCTTTCATCAGTAGGAGGTTACATCCACGGGAACAGAGGTGGAGTCAAATTGAGCGTGAGGCATTTGCTGTGGTCTGGGCACTGAAGAAGTTGAGACCATACCTGTTTGGAACTCACTTCCGGGGTCATACAGACCAAAGGCCAGTCAGATGTTTGATGCAGATAAGGGGTTAGAACCAAAAGTTATTCAGGTGGTCCATTTCCCTACAGGGGATGGACTTTACAGTGGAACACCACCTGGTACAGAACACGCCAATGCTGATGGTCTGTCCAGATTTTTCCACCTTAGTGAAGAGAACTCCCAAGGAGAAGGGCAGTTCTCCCCACATTTCAACTGGAAGGACCATGTGTTAGACCTGATATCATTGACGTGAGTCTTCCTTCCATTTTTTTACTGATTGCTTCCTCTGCTTTTGATCTGGTTAGATGCTTTGGGCACTGTGCCACTAATATCCAGTGCCACAGTGCAAGTGCTCCCTATGTTAAATTGATATTTGATTAGTGACTCCATGATTGGGTTATTTGATTTACTTGTCAGACCCTAGTACAGTGCACCATGTGTGTCCAGGGCTTGTAAATCAAATGCTGCTGGTGGGCTTGCAGCACTGGAGTCGCACTTGCAGCTGTTGCAGTCGCATCGCCGTAGAAGCGTGTTATCGCCACAGAGGTCACCACCCCATCACTCGAGAAGCGTGCCTTCGTCAAGGCTGTTACCCAACGCATCACCGGAGAAGCATGTCGCCACCACAAGGGTCGCCGGTGCATCATCGGAGAAGCATGTTTCAGGGTCTGTCGCGGCTCCAAAGTAACAGAGTTCGCCGCACGGCTGCCGGGCGTGCACGCATTGTCTTCATGTTGTTGCATCAAGGGCACCATCTTATCGCATCACACCGGATTGTCGCATCGCATTGAGGCACCATCTTCCCGCATCGTAACCGGACCGCAGTATGAGAATCTACACATCATCTCCTCTCCTGTAAGGACCACGTCTCAGCCCCTACTCTGCGGAAGCATTGTGGAGCGGCGCATCGTCTCCCCCGAGGCAAGGAATCAACACATCTCCCCTCTGCGAGCCTTTTGTTCGTTTTGCGTTACGCATCCAGGTTCTTTTGTGAGAGCTGTGACGCATTTATCATCAACTTGAACTAAGTGACTTCTACCATCTTTAAGTCTATTTTAAGTACAGTATTGTGGATTTTTGTCGTTTGTGGTCTTGTGTTAAGTCTATATTAAGAATACTTATTTTTATAAAACCTGTGTTGTGTCCATCTGTGGTGTTTTCACTGTATTACTGAGTGTGTTCACAAATACTTAATACACTGCCTCTGAGATAAGCCTGTCTGCTCATGCCAAGCTACCAAGGGGGTGAGCAGGGGTTATCCAGTAGTGTAATCCCCTTTCCCTGACTTAGAAGCAAGGTTTCCTGTTTGGTCAAAGGTGTATACCATTGCCAACTAAAGATCCCCAGTTCTAACACATAGAAACAGAAGGGAGGAAGGTCTGTAGAAGTGAGATCGGTGATGTGTAGTTACAGAAGGGAGAATGGTCTGTGGAGGTGTGATCGTTGATGCACAGGTACTGAAGGGAGGAGGGTCTGTGGAGGGGAGATCAGTGATGCATAGGTACAGAATGGATGAGGGTCTGTGAATGTGAGATCGGTGATGCGTAGGTATAGAAGGGATGAGGGTCTGTAGAGGTAAGATCGTTGATCTATGGGTACAGAAGGGACAAGGATTTCTGAAGGTGATATATGTGATGGACAGGTTCAAAGGGACAAGGTTCTCTGGATGTGATATATTTGATACACAGGTTAAAAAAAAAGAAGGGTCTCAGTAAGTGAGAGATGTGATGCACGGGTACATAAGGGACAAGGGTCTCTGGAGGTGATATTTGTGATGCACAGGTACAGAAGGGGCAAGGGTCTCTGGAGGTGATATTTGTGATGCACAGGTACAAAGCGAAAAGGGTGTCTAGAAGAGCGATATCTGATGCACAGGTGTAAAAAGGACAAGGGTCTCTGGAGGTGATATATGTGATGCACAGGTACTGAAGGGACAAAGGTCTCGGGAGGTGATATGGGTATTGCATTGTATTATAATTGCATTTATATAGCACTCACTACCCCTGATGAGACGTCAGAGCACTTTTTTGGCAAGTAGCACCCTACACCGGAACCCCCAAAGGATTAGTGTTAAATTAGTATAGTAAAATATGAAAGTAATTTGAGTGATGGATAGGTTAGTCAGTTATTTGGATTCAGATGGATAGTGGAAGGATAGAAGAGGGAAAAAAGGTTTGCATTTATATAGCGCTTGTTACCCCCGATTGTGTGTTGAAGGGCTTTGTTGGCGAGTAGCACGCTACTCCGGAACCCATAAAGGATAAGTGTTAAATTAGTATAGTGAAATATGAAAGTAATTTGAGTTGTGGATATGTTAGATATTTGGATTGAAAAGGGTAGAGGAGGGATAGAAGAGGGAAAAGGGTTTGCCTTTATATACAGCTTATTACCCCTGATGGGTTGTTGATGCGCTTGTTTGGCGAGTAGCATGCAACTACGGAACCCATAAAGGATTAGTGTTGAATTAGTATAGTGAAATATGAGAGTGATTTGGGTGATGGATATGTTATTCAGTTATTTGGATGGCGAAGGGTAGTGGAGGGATAGAAAAGGGGAAATGGTCTGCATTTATAAAGTGCTTGCTACCTCTGATGAGGTGTTGAAGCACTTTTTCAACGAGTAGCACATAAAGGATTACTGGTAAATTAGTATAGTGAAATATGAAGTTTGAGAAGTGGACATGTTAGTCTTTTATTTTGATTGAAAGATATAGTGGAGGGATAGAAGACTTTGTTTAGGTCATAGCAGTAGGAGGAGGCTTAGAATGAGTAAAAAAGGGATGTGGAGTGGTAGAGTCAGAGGGAAGAGTTTAGAAAGGCTTGTTTTGGGGGGTCGGTATAGTAAAATAGGTGTCAGATGATGCAAGGAGGGGTAGAGTCTAGAAAGGGTTATTTTGGGGATTTTAAAATAATAATAATACTGAGCTTATATAGCGCCTGGTTACACTAGCCAGTGTGTCCCCGTGCTTATAGTAGTGGTATGGGGTTTGAGATGAGTCAGAGAGTTGAGTTAGAAGATATATTGAGAGAGGCATAGGGTGAGAAATAGGGTAGTGCATTGGATATGCTGAATTAGAAGGAAGTACTTTTTAGATCCATAAATACATGGAAATTATATAGATGCATAAAGGAAGTAAGTTTATGTAGATTAAAGATATTGATAGAGGTGTGGGGGTGAGAAATAGGGTAGGTCATTGAACGTGCTTTTTTAGGAGAAAAGTAATAAATATTTAGATCCAAGTATATGTAAGGTATATAGATGCATAAAGGAAGTAGGTATATGTAGATTAAAGATGCATTAGATGAACTCTGGTTTTCAAGTGTTGTACTTAAAAAAAAAAAAAGTTTTTTTAAACATAATTATTGTGATGCACAGGTACAGAAGGGTCAAAGGTTTCTGGAAGTGATATATGTGATGCACCATTACAGAAGGTCTAAGGGGTAAGACTGGTGATGCAGATGCACATATTGGGCATGATCAGGGCTGCACTGGAACACACATGGATATAATCGCTGGTGTTGATGAGAATGAGACAAGATCTGGACAAGGCAGGTGAGGGTTCTGATGGGTGATGTCGCTGTTGCACTGACAGAGGCAAGCCCTCTGCCGCCAGCAATGCAAAGATATAGAAGGCAAAGGTTGTGTCAGTGCAGTAGAAGTACAGAAAAGGCACATGCACTGCACGGGAGGTGGCATGAATGAGACTGCGAATGTGGGGGCACTGTCCTACTTCAGCTTGTGCTCCGAAAGTGACTGAGGTGGGAGTGCTGAGAGCACAGTGAAGCCTCCTAGGTTATATGCTAAGTGTAGATGATGGGACCTTCTTCTGGACTTTGTTTCAGTTTGACTGGTTCAGTTTTACATAACTTGTATGCAGATCCAGCGTTCTGCCGTCTCCTACCTCGCTCCTAAAGCCTGTAACGACCTTTCCCTACACATCGGAGTCGCCGCCTCAGTTCTTGAATTCTGCAAGAAACTAAAGACCTGTGTCTACACCAAGCCCGGCCATTGGCTTGGCCCCACAGCTCCTGCCTCAGTGCTAGGATGCCGTCCCAGGTGAGTGGAGTGCTGTACGAAAGTACATAGCATGACCTAGTGCGAATGTAGCCCAAGAGCATTCAAGCACTTCACATGAGCACCAGATTACATGACACAAGGTCAGGTTGACTTTTTGAGCTGTCCCTGGGACTCAAACCCTGTTCCTCTCTTCCAAGGTTTAGCAGTTCTGTCTGGTGTTTAAGCCCCATGGCCTCTCGTTGTAATTGATTTAAGGGTGTGAGTGTGTGGACATTAATATCCATGCCGAGGCAAAGTCAATCAACTAATCAATCAATCAAAGTACTTGCAAAGCGCTCTACTTACCCGTGAGGGTCCAAAGGCGCTGAGGGGTAGGGGTGTCCTGCTACTGCTCGAGGAGCCAGGTCTTGAGGAGTCTTCTGAAGGCGAGTAGGTCTTGGGTCTGCCATATGTGGGTAGGGAGGGTGTTCCAGGTCTTGACGGTGAGGTAGGAGAAGGACCTGCCGCCGGAGGTGGTTCATTGGATGCGGGGGACAGCGGCGAGGCTGGCGGAGCGGAGCTGGCGGGTGGAGGTGTGGAAGCTGAGTCCGCTGTTCAGGTAGGATGGTCCGGCGTTGTGGAGTGCTTTGTGTGCGTGGGTGAGGAGCTTGAAGGTGGTCCTCTTGTCGACAGGGAGCCAGTGTAGGTCTCTCAGGTGGGGGGTGATGTGGCTGTGGCGGGGGACGTTGACGATCATTCGGGCGGAGGCGTTTTGGATGCGTTGTAGTTGTCGTAGGTGTTTGGCTGGGATTCCTGTGTAGTGTGTGTTGCCGTAGTCCAGTCTGCAGCTGACGAGGGCCTGTGTCACCGTTCTTCTTGTTACGGTCAGGATCCACTTGTAGATCCCACAGAGCATGCAAAGGGTGTTGTAGCAGGAGGAGGAGACGGCGTTGACCTGCTTAGACATGGAGAGGGAGGAGTCGAGGATGAATCCTAGATTGCGTGCATGGTCGGTAGGTGTTGGTGCTGTTCCCAGTGTGGTCGGCCACCTGGAGTCATCCCAGGCTGAGGGGGTGGGTCTGAGGATGAGCACCTCTGTCTTGTCCGAGTTCAGCTTCAGATGGCTGCTCCTCATCCAGTCGGCGACGGCCTTCATTTCCTTGTGGAGGTTGGTTTTGGCGGTGTGTGGTTCCTTGGTGAGGGAGAGGATGAGCTGGGTGTCGTCGGCATAGGAGATGATGTTGAGGTCGTAATGGCGGGCCACGTGTGCGAGGGGGGCCATGTAGACATTGAACAGCATTGGCAAGGGTCTCTGGAGGTGATATTTGTGATGCACAGGTACAGAAGGGGCAAGGGTCTCTGGAGGTGATATTTGTGATGCACAGGTACAAAGCGAAAAGGGTGTCTAGAAGAGCGATATCTGATGCACAGGTGTAAAAAGGACAAGGGTCTCTGGAGGTGATATATGTGATGCACAGGTACTGAAGGGACAAAGGTCTCGGGAGGTGATATGGGTATTGCATTGTATTATAATTGCATTTATATAGCACTCACTACCCCTGATGAGACGTCAGAGCACTTTTTTGGCAAGTAGCACCCTACACCGGAACCCCCAAAGGATTAGTGTTAAATTAGTATAGTAAAATATGAAAGTAATTTGAGTGATGGATAGGTTAGTCAGTTATTTGGATTCAGATGGATAGTGGAAGGATAGAAGAGGGAAAAAAGGTTTGCATTTATATAGCGCTTGTTACCCCCGATTGTGTGTTGAAGGGCTTTGTTGGCGAGTAGCACGCTACTCCGGAACCCATAAAGGATAAGTGTTAAATTAGTATAGTGAAATATGAAAGTAATTTGAGTTGTGGATATGTTAGATATTTGGATTGAAAAGGGTAGAGGAGGGATAGAAGAGGGAAAAGGGTTTGCCTTTATATACAGCTTATTACCCCTGATGGGTTGTTGATGCGCTTGTTTGGCGAGTAGCATGCAACTACGGAACCCATAAAGGATTAGTGTTGAATTAGTATAGTGAAATATGAGAGTGATTTGGGTGATGGATATGTTATTCAGTTATTTGGATGGCGAAGGGTAGTGGAGGGATAGAAAAGGGGAAATGGTCTGCATTTATAAAGTGCTTGCTACCTCTGATGAGGTGTTGAAGCACTTTTTCAACGAGTAGCACATAAAGGATTACTGGTAAATTAGTATAGTGAAATATGAAGTTTGAGAAGTGGACATGTTAGTCTTTTATTTTGATTGAAAGATATAGTGGAGGGATAGAAGACTTTGTTTAGGTCATAGCAGTAGGAGGAGGCTTAGAATGAGTAAAAAAGGGATGTGGAGTGGTAGAGTCAGAGGGAAGAGTTTAGAAAGGCTTGTTTTGGGGGGTCGGTATAGTAAAATAGGTGTCAGATGATGCAAGGAGGGGTAGAGTCTAGAAAGGGTTATTTTGGGGATTTTAAAATAATAATAATACTGAGCTTATATAGCGCCTGGTTACACTAGCCAGTGTGTCCCCGTGCTTATAGTAGTGGTATGGGGTTTGAGATGAGTCAGAGAGTTGAGTTAGAAGATATATTGAGAGAGGCATAGGGTGAGAAATAGGGTAGTGCATTGGATATGCTGAATTAGAAGGAAGTACTTTTTAGATCCATAAATACATGGAAATTATATAGATGCATAAAGGAAGTAAGTTTATGTAGATTAAAGATATTGATAGAGGTGTGGGGGTGAGAAATAGGGTAGGTCATTGAACGTGCTTTTTTAGGAGAAAAGTAATAAATATTTAGATCCAAGTATATGTAAGGTATATAGATGCATAAAGGAAGTAGGTATATGTAGATTAAAGATGCATTAGATGAACTCTGGTTTTCAAGTGTTGTACTTAAAAAAAAAAAAAGTTTTTTTAAACATAATTATTGTGATGCACAGGTACAGAAGGGTCAAAGGTTTCTGGAAGTGATATATGTGATGCACCATTACAGAAGGTCTAAGGGGTAAGACTGGTGATGCAGATGCACATATTGGGCATGATCAGGGCTGCACTGGAACACACATGGATATAATCGCTGGTGTTGATGAGAATGAGACAAGATCTGGACAAGGCAGGTGAGGGTTCTGATGGGTGATGTCGCTGTTGCACTGACAGAGGCAAGCCCTCTGCCGCCAGCAATGCAAAGATATAGAAGGCAAAGGTTGTGTCAGTGCAGTAGAAGTACAGAAAAGGCACATGCACTGCACGGGAGGTGGCATGAATGAGACTGCGAATGTGGGGGCACTGTCCTACTTCAGCGTGTGCTCCGAAAGTGACTGAGGTGGGAGTGCTGAGAGCACAGTGAAGCCTCCTAGGTTATATGCTAAGTGTAGATGATGGGACCTTCTTCTGGACTTTGTTTCAGTTTGACTGGTTCAGTTTTACATAACTTGTATGCAGATCCAGCGTTCTGCCGTCTCCTACCTCGCTCCTAAAGCCTGTAACGACCTTTCCCTACACATCGGAGTCGCCGCCTCAGTTCTTGAATTCTGCAAGAAACTAAAGACCTGTGTCTACACCAAGCCCGGCCATTGGCTTGGCCCCACAGCTCCTGCCTCAGTGCTAGGATGCCGTCCCAGGTGAGTGGAGTGCTGTACGAAAGTACATAGCATGACCTAGTGCGAATGTAGCCCAAGAGCATTCAAGCACTTCACATGAGCACCAGATTACATGACACAAGGTCAGGTTGACTTTTTGAGCTGTCCCTGGGACTCAAACCCTGTTCCTCTCTTCCAAGGTTTAGCAGTTCTGTCTGGTGTTTAAGCCCCATGGCCTCTCGTTGTAATTGATTTAAGGGTGTGAGTGTGTGGACATTAATATCCATGCCGAGGCAAAGTCAATCAACTAATCAATCAATCAAAGTACTTGTAAAGCGCTCTACTTACCCGTGAGGGTCCAAAGGCGCTGAGGGGTAGGGGTGTCCTGCTACTGCTCGAGGAGCCAGGTCTTGAGGAGTCTTCTGAAGGCGAGTAGGTCTTGGGTCTGCCAAAAGTGGGTAGGGAGGGTGTTCCAGGTCTTGACGGTGAGGTAGGAGAAGGACCTGGGTGAGGAGCTTGAAGGTGGTCCTCTTGTCGACAGGGAGCCAGTGTAGGTCTCTCAGGTGGGGGTGATGTGGCTGTGGCGGGGGACGTTGACGATCATTCGGGCGGAGGCGTTTTGGATGCGTTGTAGTTGTCGTAGGTGTTTGGCTGGGATTCCTGTGTAGTGTGTGTTGCCATAGTCCAGTCTGCAGCTGACGAGGGCCTGTGTCACCGTTCTTCTTGTTACGGTCAGGATCCACTTGTAGATCCCACAGAGCATGCAAAGGGTGTTGTAGCAGGAGGAGGAGACGGCGTTGACCTGCTTAGACATGGAGAGGGAGGAGTCGAGGATGAATCCTAGATTGCGTGCATGGTCGGTAGGTGTTGGTGCTGTTCCCAGTGTGGTCGGCCACCTGGAGTCATCCCAGGCTGAGGGGGTGGGTCTGAGGATGAGCACCTCTGTCTTGTCCGAGTTCAGCTTCAGATGGCTGCTCCTCATCCAGTCGGCGACGGCCTTCATTTCCTCGTGGAGGTTGGTTTTGGCGGTGTGTGGTTCCTTGGTGAGGGAGAGGATGAGCTGGGTGTCGTCGGCATAGGAGATGATGTTGAGGTCGTAATGGCGGGCCACGTGTGCGAGGGGGGCCATGTAGACATTGAACAGCATTGGGCTGAGGGAAGAGCCCTGGGGAAAAGCCGCAGATGATGTCGGTGGCTTCGGATCGGAAGGGTGGGAGGCGGACGCTCTGAGTTCTGCCGGAGAGGAAGGACGTGATCCAGTCAAGAGCCTTCTCTTGGATTCCGGCTTCTATGAGGCTTGTCTTTAGAGTGCGATGGCAGACCATGGCAGCTGACAGGTCCAGGAGGATGAGGGCTGATGTTTTGCCATTGTCTAGTTGGCGCCTGATGTAGTCTGTGGCGGCGAAGAGGGCTGTCTCTGTGCTGTGGTTTTGTCTGAATCCGGACTGGGACGGGTACAAGATGTTGTTGTCTTCCAGGTGGCGAGCAAGTTGCATGTTGATCATTTTCTTGATGACCTTTGCCAGGAACGGGAGCTGGGAGATGGGCCGGACGTTTTTGAGTTCCTTGGGGTCCGCTTTGGGCTTCTTGAGGAGGGCGTTGATTTCGGCATGCTTCCAGCTGTCCGGGAATGTTGCTGTTTCGAAGGAGATGTTGATGACCTTCCTTAGGTGGGGTGCGATGGCTGCGTCTGCTTTGTTGAATACGTGGTGTGGGCACGGGTCAGACAGAGATCCTGAGTGAATGGAGTTCATGACCTTGGGCGTCTCGTCGTCGTTGATGTTGGACCAGGAGGTCAGGCGGTTGGTACTGGTGGTGTTCACAGGGGAGGTGGAGTCTGGCGCAGGGAGGGTTGTGGTGTTGAAGCTGTCGTGGATGTCAGCGATCTTGTGGTGGAAGAAGATGGCTAGTGAGTCGCACAGTTCTTGTGAGGGCCGGATGTCGCTGGCGCTGGGGTTGGAGAGTTCCTTTACGATGCTGAAGAGCTCTTTGCTGTCGTGTGCGTTGTTATCTAGGCGGTCTTTGAGGAGGATCTCTTGGCTAATCTGATGAGGTGGTGGTGTCTGCGGGTGGCGTCCTTGTGGGCTGCGTGGTTGTCCGGTGTGCATTCGTGGAGCCATGTCTTCTCCAGTTTCTGGCATGCACGTTTAGAGGTCTGGAGCTCGTCGGTGAACCAGGTGGCTCTCTTGTTGGCGTGGCTGTTGGAGGGTTTCTTGAGCGGGGTGAGGGTGAGGGCGTTGGCGCAGTTGTCGATGACGATCCACTGTCTGAGGTTTAGGGCTGCGGCATCTAGGTTGGTGGGGTCGGTGGGTGGGTTCTTGGCGAGGGAGGTGATCAGCTGGTCTTCTGTGACTTTGCTCCAGCAGCGGCAAGGCAGCTGTTGGGTGCGGTTGTGCGTGGTTGGGTCCAGTCCTTGGAGGTTTGGTGGTTCTGTTGCATGTGAAGCTGCAGGTGTGGCAGGAGAAGGGTCCGTGGGTCCGTTTAGGGGTGGCCTGGAAGCAGGTGTGATTTTGGCCGGCGTTGAGTACATGGAGGGTGCTGGCGTCGTAGTGGATTTTGGTGTTGTGGCGT
Source organism: Lissotriton vulgaris (assembly GCF_964263255.1). Lineage (NCBI taxonomy): Eukaryota > Metazoa > Chordata > Amphibia > Caudata > Salamandridae > Lissotriton > Lissotriton vulgaris. The sequence continues at coordinate 330,196,631 of NC_141695.1, read as the reverse complement.
TTGCAGGGTCCAGGGGTTCTGGCGCTGGGCGCGGTCCAGGCGCGGACGGGCACAGACGGGCTTGCCTTAGGCGAGCTGCACAGTCGCTTCTCGGCCTGCATATGAGGTGGCTTGGGAGGGAGAAGCAGCTGGGAGGCGGGAGAGCGGGGAGGCGAATGGGTGTGCAGGGGGGCGGGGCTGCAGGGAAGCAGCGGCGGGAAAGTGCCTGATCTGGAACAGCGGGGGGTGGGAGGAATTGGCGCACAGGGCAGAGGGGAAGGAAAAAAAAACAGGAACAAGGAGGCAGGAACCGGGCAGTCAGGTGACGAGCAGCGGCGTGGGGGTGACCTGCCTGCAAGCAGGGTCAAAGGCATAGTTGTTTGAAAAGTTACTTCATGGACTCGTGACCTGTGAATTAAAAGTGATGATATTCCGAACACTTTCTCCTAGGCTGCGGGCTAGGGGTGGTGGTGGGGGTTTGAAGTAGGAGTCTCCTTCAGTCATTGACTCTTCTCCATGGGCCGCATGGCCTGCTGGGACAGAGGCTGGACGTGGGTTAGGGATGCATGGTTATTTTTAGTCCAGTACCACCCCAAACAGATGTAAGAGGGTTGTACAAGTGAGTTGCTCAACCTTGCACTTTAGGATATGTGTATAGTTGAAAATGTTTACCTATTTTTCTGTAGGTTGTTGTGAATAATAACTACGCAGTATTTTCTCATCGCTCATCTGTTTTCGGTGAAATGGAATGCGCCACTCCCTGGTGCCTCCGCTGCCTCTTACGAGCCCCCACCGAGGATGTGAAGATGCGTGCGGATGAATGAGTTTACGCTGCTTTTAACAGGCTTTTGTTTTTTTTCTTTCAGTACTGGATCCCCCGTTACATCAAGAAGAAAACATGCACGACCTTCATCGAGGACACCGGCGTGAACGGGTAAGACTGTCAGACCTTTCCATCTTTCACCTTTCTGCCCTTTTCTGCATCTCTGCTCTTTTGTGCCTTATTTCTGCTTATTTTCCCTTTTTTCTTTATCCCTTCTTTCCTCCCTTTACCTTTCCCCGCCGCTGCTGCCCCCGCAGCCCCTCCCCCCCAGCGCGACCGGCCCAATCCAGCTCCTCTCCCCGCTCCCGCCTCCCAGCTGTCCAGCCCTCCCTGACCCCTACTTAATGGCACGCCGCTGGTGCACCGAAGGCGCGTCAAAGGCAAGCACGTCTGCGCCCGTCCGCGACCAGCACCAGGAACCCTGGATCTCCGCCCCGCCAACGCTACGACCCAGCAGCACTCCACGCACTCAACCCAGGCTGCAACAACAACTGCAAGCTAGCATCACCAGCCGACACCCATGGACCCTTCAGCTGTCACCGCTGCCGGCACACCTGCAGCACCGCCAAGAACACGGATCCAGCACAACCCGCCCACAAGAACACAACCGAACCAAAGACCCTGCAATGCATCCTTCTCAACGTCCGATCCCTCCACAAACACGCCACAGAAATCCTGGACCTCCTCGACAGCACCACCCCGGACGTAGCATTCCTCACCGAAACCTGGACCAACGCCACCTCGGGACCGGACATCACCATTGCCATCCCCCAAGGATACAAGATCTACAGGAAGGACCGCCCCACCCACCCAGGAGGAGGAATCGCCATCGTCCACAAATCCAGCCTCCGCCTGAGCACACTCCCTGACGAGTCCACAGAACTGATGGAACACCTTCACTTCAAGATACTGGCCAGCCCCATTGCCGCCCTCCGAGGAACCCTCATCTACCGACCCCCTGGACCCCGCGGACCCTTCGCCAACTCCATCACGGACATTATCTCCCCACAGGCCATCGCATCCACCAACTACACCCTGCTGGGAGACCTCAACTTCCACCTCGACAATCAACTGGACCCCAACACCACATGCCTCCTGGACAACCTCCACAACATTGGACTCTGCCAGATCGTGACCGAGCCCACGCACTCAGCAGGACACATCCTCGGCCCCCTCTTCACTACAGGAAACTCCATCACCTTCAGCCACACCACCGAACTCCCATGGACCGACCATCGTTGCGCCCACTTCACCTTCAGAACACCCACCATCCACAGACACCAGCACCTGCTTCCACAAAGAAACTGGGCCAAAATCACCGACGACCAGCTCATCTCCTCACTCAACAATTCCACCCCAACCATCGCGGAAAACGACGACCCCAACACTGCAGCCCGAACCCTTCATAGATGGATCTCGGACAGCACCAACACCATAGCCCCCCTCAAGAAAAACAACAATACCCGTGCCAAGAAAGCCAGATGGTTTACCACCGAACTTCGAGAGTCCAGGCGCACACACCGCCGCCTCAAAGGCCTGGAGAAACACCAAATCCCCAGAAGCCCACAACAACTTAAGAGCCACCACCAACGCTCACCATCAACTCATCAGAGAAACGAGGAAAAAAGCGATTGAAGACAGAATCCCCACCCACGCACACAACAGCAAGGAACTCTTCAGCATCATCAAGGAGTTGGCCCAACCCACCAGCGAGTCTACCGACATCCCTCCCTCACAAGACCTCTGCGACAAACTCAGCACCTTTTTCCACCACAAAATCAAGAGCATCTACGACAACTTCGACGAAGACAACCAACACACTGAACCCTCACCAACCACCCCCGACACCCGGAAACCAGCGATTGATGACTGGACAGCCCTCACCACCAAAGACACACTGAAGACAATGAAGTCAATCCACTCAGGGGCCCCCACGGACCCCTGCCCCCACCACATCTTCAACAGAGCCGCTGACACCATCGCACCCATGCTCTGCCACACCTTCAACCACTCCCTGGCGACCGCCTCGTTCCCCGACGACTGGAAACACGCCGAGGTCAACCCCCTCCTAATGAAACCCTTAGCGGACCCCACCGACCTCAAAAACTACAGACCCATCTCCCTGCTCCCTTTCCCAGCGAAAGTCATCGAGAAAGCCATCAACAGCCAACTAGCCACATTCATTGAAGAACACAACATCCTCGACTCCTCCAATCCGGCTTCAGAAAAAACACAGTACGGAAACCGCCCTCCTCGCCGCAACAGACGACATCCGCACCCTACTGGACAAAGGAGAAACAGTAGCCCTCATCCTCCTAGACCTATCAGCGGCGTTCGACACAGTCTCCCACTGCACCCTAATACGCAGACTCTACGACGCAGGAATCCAGGACAAGGCCCTCGACTGGATCTGCTCCTTCCTCTCCGGCAGGACGCAACGGGTCAGACTCACCCCTTTCCTCTCAGACCCCACACCTACCACCTGCGGAGTCCCCCAGGGCTCCTCCCTCAGACCGACGCTCTTCAAAGTCTACATGGCTCCACTTGCCCCCATCGTCAGAACCTACGAACTCAACATCGTGTCATACGCAGACGACACCCAGCTCATCCTCTCCCTATCCAACGAGCCCAACACCACCAGACGCAACTTTCGAGAAGGCATGGAAGCCGTCGCCAAATGGATGAAAAACAGCTGCCTACAACTAAACACCAACAAAACAGAAGTACTCATTATGGGCCCAAACCCCGACGCCCGGAGCGACACCTGGTGGCCCACCGCCGTCGGAAACCCGCCAACCCCCACAGACCAAGCACGCAACCTGGGAATCATCCTGGACTCCGAGCTCAAAATGGACCGCCAGATCAACTCTGTCTCATCTTCCTGCTTCCACACCCTCCACCTCCTTCGTAAGACCTTCAAATGGATCCCTCTCGAACACTGAACGACAGTCACTCACGCCCTGGTCACCAGCAGACTCGACTACGGCAACACACTCTACGCCGGAATAAACAAAAACCTCATCCGCAAGCTACAGAACATCCAGAACGCCGCCGTAAGACTGGTCCTCAACCTGCCAAAACACTGCCACATCTCCCAGCACCTGCGCATACTCCACTGGCTCCCCGTCGAGGTGAGAATCACCTTTAAGATGCTCACCCACGCACACAAGGTCCTCCACGGCACCGGAGCAGCATACCTGAACAGCCGGCTCAAATTCCACGCACCCCAAAGGACCCTACGATAAGCCCAGCTCTCCTACGTCGAGGTCCCCCGCACCAGAAAGACCAGATCGGGAGGCCGCTCTTTCTCCTTCCTGGCGGCCAAAGCATGGAACGCCCTTCCGCTCCACCTCAGACAGACATTGCTCCCCATCTTCGCAAGAAACCTCAAAACCTGGCTCTTCGACAGACCCCCTCCTTGATGGAATGGAACCTGTACCCCCCCCACCCCTAGCGCCTTGAGACCCTTACGGGTGGGTAGTTGCGCTTTAACAAACTCCTGATTGATTGATTGGACGCCCGTCAGGCTCGCACCTTATTACACCGTCTGTTGGTCGCCATTAACTCCGTCTCTCCAGGTGGTGAGAGGGCTCTCAGACCTCATTCATGGGCGGGCCTGTCTGCAGCTGAGCAGGACGTGTTGAGAGTTTCGCTGTTCTGGTTCATCATATTGTAAATACAACATGCTGTCAATGTGGGCATTCTTACAACGGTCCCAGGGGATACTGGGCTCGGATTGTAATGGTGACGGCCTCTTACCCAGGCCCAGCTCCAGTAATTTTTGTTTGGGTGGGCCAAGGGTTCATTTGGGTGGGCCACTGTGGAGTTCTGGACTTTTTGGTTCTGTCCAGAGGTGTCAGGGAACAACACCCGAAGACCCCGGAGTTCCACCTGCCTTGGTGCACAAATGAACAGAAACACGGGCTTCTCGATGGTGGCGTCAAAGACCAAAGGTTTATTACTGCAGGGACACAGAAGTCACAGAAACCACACATGGGCAGATTCTAGGAGCCTGTTCGATTTGTACAAAGAGGGCTGCTCCTTATATACTAAAAATAGTGCTTTGGGCAAATTCTTCACATTCCCAAACCTTTGCGTCCTAAACAATAAATATTTGGCGTTGCACAGGAATCGTCGACAATATCTGATGATACAACATTACGAATGAGAGGTTCCCACTTTTCCATCATAATCTCATGTCAACTTCTCATTCAAGACCCGGACCGCCTCATCGTAAATTTCGTTACCTCCCCCCAATAAAGGCCCAGAAGGAAAGGAGCAGAGCCAGGTGCAGAAGATAGAAAAGTAGGATAGGAGATGTTTGTGGGTCGTAAATGGGCAAGGCTACCGGCTTCGGCCGCCTAATCATGATCGGGACAATGGACACGAGAACCAGTTCGGTGGGGCTGGCCTCGGGCAGAGGAGGCAGCCTTTGTCGAGTCATGCAGCTACAGCGTGTTCTGTTCCAAGGTGCACGTGTCACTAGAGAGGTGAATCTCCGGCTAAGGCTACGTGTCCTTGATCAAAATGAAGTGATCAGAGGTTATTGCGTATGTGAGGGCAAGAAACACAAAATGGCTGCCATGATCTAAGATGGATGCCGTGGGTGCATCAGAAATGTGTCTGTTACAGGAGTACTCTTGCTCGTAGCGTAGTGAAAGCACCAGGATATGCTAAATGGATCATTTGCGGTTCGCTGATACCCATATTATGCATTTCCGACAATATTGAAAACACGGGTTCAAATCGTCACGGAACCTCAGACCCTCCTTTTGCCCTTACATAGGCAATTACTCAGTCTATGTCAGAATCTAATTCTATGCTCATCAGGTCAGTGACATGCTGTTGTATCATCATCTTTTCTCGTGCCTTTTCTCCAAACGCAGGTGGTTTCCTAAAACAGGATGCAGCACAAAGACTACACAGAGCAGGACCACACTGGATAATCAGGCAGCATGAGAAGAGGAATACTAAGATGACACCAATGACCATTAGAACCTTCCATCCCCACGCTGATATCAGAGTCCAAAACCACTCCATAAAGGACCAGTTTCCCTTGTCTACGTGAATAGAATCGGAAATCTTGTGTAGCTTCGAGATCGCCTCATAGACTGTTGGAGCATTATTAGGAATAAAGACACAGCAGCTCGATTGGATCATTCTGCATACCCCACCTCGATCTGCAAGTATAACGTCTAGAACCATACGATTCTGCAACGTCATGAGTCTATCCGCCTGAAGCTCAGCTGTCAGATTGCTAAGGGCACCAGCAGTTTCGGTAATAGTAGATTCTACTACCCGTGTTAGCTGACGTATGTTTCTACTATTGGCCATAGGCCCCCAGAACGGAAGGAAACCTTTGAAGAAGTCTCCAGCTTCCTGACCAGCGGTATCTTCCTTGCTAAAGACACCTCTCGCTACTCTGGTCCTGTGGTAGTCAGATGAAGCAGTGTATGTTGGGGGCAACAATCGAGCAATATAGCATGATCCTGAAAAGTCGGCAGGCAACCATGTATAAGCTCGGTCTCGACAGATGAAGTAGGTACCCCTAGCAGTAAGAAAGGCAGGGGAAAAGTTAGCCGGAAACACGTAAGTCTCTACGCACTCACTCCTCCCTAGCTGAGCTCTCGGATTTCTTCCATTACCTTGCAAACAGACCTGACCTCGGTGAGGTACGACCCAGATTGGAGTTGAGCTTTTACGCTTGCTTTCTCCCAAACTAAGGCGATACTCTGAAGAGTTCCAACTTAAATATACTCGCAATTCGTCCCTAGGGTAAGATGGAGTATTATTGACATCCTTGATCATGTCAATAATTCCCTGGACTAAAGCTTTGTTGGCAGAGTTATATTTAGTGGAACGTGGTGGACGTGGAGGATATGTTTCAAGGGCATAAGCAAAGATTGTTTGAAGGGCCTGAAATGATCCATTATAGCTGAAAGGTAAAACCAGATAGGGAATACCTTTATCCATAGTGTGGGGTATCAAGCCACACACCCAGCAGTCTGTAGTGTTAACTACCAGTTGGTGTTGATGCAAGAGCTGTACAAAAGTGTTATTGATGAATTCAGAGCGTCGAGCTTGCTCATGTTCAGGAAACGAATGAAAAGAGTGTATAGAAGAAACAGTAGAAGTGACAGGATCAAGGGGAGGTACTGTAGTTACTGGTACAAAAATTAAACTCATACCGAAAACGATTCCACCCACCAACGTTATCAAAACAGTCAAAAATGTAATGGCACATTGTATTAAAAAGCATTTGCTGTGAAGAATTCTGTAAAGTCTGTTTCTGCGAACATAAATCACATTTTCTCGTTGCAGCGCAGGAAGCTCCATCTTCTACAATCCGCTCGCGACCACTGATGATGTGTACGTAGATGAAAATGCCTCTATCAGCCCTGGGAGTTCCCAGAACCAACAGAAAGATCGACCTTGTGTCAGACCCCCGCAGATTCAACTAGGTACACAGCCACGACCCTACGGCTACCCAGACGGCAAGGCAATTTTAAAAAACAATAAAACAATAGCAAACTTCCTGGCTGGAGGCAAAAGTTCAAAATTTCAAAATATCACAATGGGCAGTTGCCTGCTTTATTTGTCCATATTACGAGGTCGTAAATTGTATCTTTGCTTCGCAGGCACTGTTTGATCGGCAAATAGCGTACCACTAGTAGTTGTTGCAGTGTTCAGGTTCGCAGATGACAGAGTTTTTTCTGATGCAGAGGACAAATGTTCAGAGTTCAAAGGAGTCTTTTCAGGAGGAGAGTCAGATTTCGGAGTGTCAGTAATCAATTCGGCATCGCTGAAAGGGATGAACTTTGGCGTTGTTTCAAATTCGGAGGCACCAATTCCTTTCTTCACCCAGTCGTCGTAAGGAAGCGGCAGAGGTACACGCTTGACGTGAGATGCGTGCACCCAATGCTTGCGACCAGCTACACGAACTGCTGTTCTCGTTGCAAGCAGGACTTGGAAGAGGCCGACGTATCTGGGCTGAAGATTCTTCGTCCTCGCAAAGTTCCTGATCACGATCTGATCGCCGGGTTTCAGCTGATGCCCTGGACTCTCCGGAGGCTTTGGCAATGCATCAAAAACCTGTTGGTGAATAAGACTCAATTTAGCAGTCAAGTCGTGAAGGTAGTCTATCAACATAGGATATTCTAGAGAACAAAACTCTTTAGGCCTCGGCACACCCCAAATATTTGCCGGGCGGCCAAAAACTATCTCATAGGGGCTAAGCCCCACTCTAGAATGTACAGTTGCTCTCGTGGATAACAAAGCCAAAGGAAGTGCGTCTGGCCAGGGTAAACCCGTGGATGCTTGAATTTTGGCTAGTTTTAGTTTGAGGGTGCCATTGTAACCCTCAACTAAACCAGCAGACTGGGGATGGTTCGCACTGTGGAACTTTTGTTTTATGCCTAGGCCGGCACACACACTCTGCATAACTTTCCCTATAAACTCACTTCCGTTATCTGACCATACAATCCGTGGCATTCCGTATCTAGGGAAATATTCTTTGAGAAGAATCTTGGCAGTTGATAGGGCAGTATTGTCCTTTAGTGGGTAAGCTTCTATCCATCTGGAAAAAGCACAAACTACCACCAGGACGTATTTCAGATTATTACAGCGATCCATGTGAATGAAGTCTAGCTGAATCACTTCAAAGGGGCAGGAAGGGGGAGCGAAGTGACCAGCAGGAGTTGGAGTTCCCTTGCCAGGATTATGCATCAAGCATACCATACAATTTTTCACCACTCTTTCTGCACATTTACTGATCCCATCATTCTTCCAGACTGGAGCCAACATCTTACAGATTCCCTTAGAACTTATATGCGCTACTCCATGCGCCATTGTCACCACTGCAAGCACATACGCGTCAGGCAACATCCAACGCTGCTGTTCTGTCAAATCAATCCAACACCCATTCGAATCCAACTTGCCCGTACTTTCTCTCCATACACGTTTTTCCTCCTCAGTTGCCTCTTTCTGAATCTCTTTCACACTTTCCATTGTATCCTCACACATTCCAGACTCAGCAATCCATCTTGCAGACGTAGCAACATACATTCTGCTCATCATGTCTCTAGCTGTTTGTTTAGCAGTTTCATCAGCAAAAGCATTCCCACGACCAATATCATCCGTAATTGCTTTATGAGCACTGCACTTTACAATCGCAACTTCAGTCGGCAAGGTTAAAGATTCCAACAAGTCGTTAACTAGCTGACCATGTTGAATCTTAGTCCCATGGGACGTAATGAAACCTCTTTCTTTCCACAAACGGCCAAAACTATGGGCCACGCCAAATGCGTACTGACTATCTGTGAACACATTCACTCTCTTTCCCTTAGCTAAAACACACGCTCTTGTTAGAGCTATTAATTCTGCAGCTTGGGCAGAATTCTGACTCACTCTCGCAGTCTCCACAATCGTCTTCAAAGTCGTTACTGCGTAAGCAGCAGTCACATCACCATTCTCCAATTTAAAACATGATCCATCCACATACAGCGTACCATCTGGATCTGACAATGGAGTGTCTTTCAGGTCAATGCGTCCTTTTGTCTCTTCCTCCGTTCTAAAACAACAATCATGTGGCTCGGAATCACTCGACTCTTGATTAGCCGGCAACAACGTTGCTGGATTCAATATATTACATCTTTTGATCTGAATATGGCTCGCTAGTAATGTCAGCTCGTAACCAGATAGTCTCGCACTGGTAAGGTGTTGTGTCTTAGTTCGGTTCATGAGTGTATCCACAGCATGAGGAACCATGACCACTAGCATATTGTTCATCACCAAACCAGCAGATTGTCGAATGGAAGCCGCAGCTGCCGCTGTAGCTCTCAAACAACTAGGTAACGCTCTAGCTACCGGATCTAATGTTGATGAAAAATACGCACAAGGGCGTTGTTTATCACCAAATGTCTGTGTCAGAACACTCAACGCGCAACCTTCTCTCTCGTGAACATAGAGCGTGAATGGCTTGCTGTAATCAGGTGTACCTAATACAGGAGCTGAACACAATGCATTTCGTAATTCAGTAAAACTCTCCTGACATTCATCAGACCATGGCACCGGACTTGGAACATTTTTCCCAGTCAAAGCTACCAATGGTTTTGCTAAAAGAGAAAAATTTGGGATCCACTGCCTACAGTAAGAGGTAATACCTAAAAAGGCACGCACTTCTCTCAGCGTGTGAGGAACACTCATCTGCGTGATTGCTTTTATTCTCTCTGGGGTCAACTTCCTTCCCTCTTTTGACAAGAGATGACCTAGGTAGGTCACTTCTTGGCAGCAGTATTGCATTTTTGAAGGTGACACCTTGTGATTCAAATTAGACAAATGATGCAATAACGAAATTGTAGCTGCTTTGCAAGTTTCCTTGTCATCGGCAGCCACTAGAAGATCATCTACATACTGTACTAGAGCAGAACCTGGAGGAAGGACAAAGGTATCTAACTGACTTTTTAATGCTTGACTGTAAATAGATGGGCTTTCACAATAGCCTTGTGGAGCGCGTTTAAATCTGAAACTTCGGCCTCCTAGACAGAAGCCGAAAATATCCCTGCTTTCTTCGGCTATAGGAATGCTGAAAAAGGCATTCTTCAAGTCGATGACTGAAAACCAAGTAGCTGTAGCAGGAATCAATGTTAACAAGGCAGTAATATCTGGAACTACAGGAAACTGCGGGACCACAATCTTATTAACTTCTCTGAGGTCGATGACAAACCTATACACTGGAGGCTTTGTAGGATCGGTTCGTTTCAAGATCGGTAATACAGGGCTGTTACAGACATTTCCTCTAGTTTCTTCAACCACATCTTTCTTAATCAAATCTTGTATAATCAATAAAAGTGCTCGTTCACCTTCACTAGATATTTTATATTGAGGAATTCGTGGAAATTTCACATTTGCTTTCAAAGTGACTACATATGGGGGTATTTCCAAAAGGCCTACATCGTTAGGACCAGTCGCCCAAAGAGTATCAGGGAGTGAACGCAGCTCTGGCGGGAGTGCATCCATTGACAAGTACATCGGAGAGGTGATTCTTTTACCCAATGTAAGCTGTACTCCTTCCGGAGAAACGTACAATGTCGCATATAGTCGTTTTAACAAGTCTAAGCCAAGCAGATTTTCATTACAACCTGTCGTCAAAATCAGGGGTGCTTTCAATTGACACGGTCCAACAGAAATAGACAAAGGACCAGATATCGGGTTGTAAACAGGGGCGCCTGAAAAACCTACAGAGACATTTGTTGAGCCGGACAAAGGTGCGCCAGGGAGTTTCGCATGAATGATAGAACTTTTTGCTGCACCAGTATCCAACAGAAACGGTTCGACTACACCTGATGTTGCTACTGCGACATAAGGCCCACTCTGATCCACTGGAACTGATACTACTCCCTCTCTCTGTCCATGGCTGTCCTAGTACCCATTTTGCTGAAATCCCTCATCCACTTCACAATAATCTTCAACAAGATACTGTTGAGATCTATTTTGCTGAGCAGACTGTCCATTTCGTTGATCAAAGTGATTGGAAAGGCGATCATTCGTCTGGGGAGGCATAGCACCTCGCCCTCGACCTCTAGAATTTTGCACAAAACCACCACGACCTCTCTGAGCTGCTGCTGCATTATTTTGCGCTAAGACGGGACACTCATTCTTGTAGTGACCCTCTTTCTTACAGTACGCACACTGGTTCCACTGATATTGAGGTCTCGGTGAACTATAATCTGTTCTTTGATATGAACCCTGTTGTGTATTATTCTGATTCGTGCGAGGCGGATACGCCTGCTGCAAAAGAACTTTAGTTTTTAAGTCTTTCGTTTTCTTGTCTGATTTCTCTTTTTCCTCTTTATCCCTGTTTTCATAATACTGTGCAGTTGCAAGTATTTGCGCAGTTGTAGAAACAGCCCACGCACTCTCGGAATCATTTAATTTATTGCATAACTCAGGCAACAAATTATGCACAAATTTATCGACAAACAGTCTCTGTCCTCCTTCTGTGCTCATATCCTGACCACTGTGATCTACAAAAGTCTCTTCGAACCTCGTGAAGAAGTCGGAGACACTTTCGTCTTTCTTCTGCCTGCATGCGGACAACTTGTCCCAATTAACACGCAATGCGGGCATCAGAGTCTTCATTAAGTCAATTATCCTACCTGGAAGGTCAGCAATCAGAGGTTCGGGTTTTGCACCACCTACTTGCTGACCATCCGCTGCAATGATAGCTGCCCAATCACCACCAAGGGCAACTGGATGATTCTCTTTACGAATTTTAGCCCAAATTGGTTGCGGAACTACATTACCAAATAACATATCGATGTCTGCTAAGTTCATTATACAAGCCTCAACTGTCTGTGTTAATTCCTTATAGTATCCAGCAGGATTCTTACGCGGGTCTGGCAAGGCCTGCTTCACTGCTAGCACTTCAGCTCGCTTCCACGGAATGTGTATCCACACTCTCTGGAATTGCGCCGGAGCGGCTACAATACCACGGACATTATCAGCTTGCACAGCATCGCGCCAAATTGGAGGAACCTCCCTCATTGGATATTGGCGACTTAGCTTCGTTTTACTTTTCTCTAAATCTCTTGGTGAACGAAGTGATGGGTCATTTCTATAACTTAAAATCAGTTCCATCGCTTCTTCTATATTTTCACCTACTATCATTCCTGTAGCAAACTCTTTCTGAACCTTAATTAAGTCTTCTAAATTTGATTCAACATCATCTTCTTCTATTTCCTCACGTAAAAGAGAGCACATCTCATCAAAGACATAACGTTGCGTTGGTTCCTTCCACTGCATAAATGTGTCTAGCACATCTCTTGTACTATATCTCCTACTCTTCGAAATCCATCTGAGAGCCGTGGAATCTAAAATTCCCCGTTCCTCAGTACTTGGAAGCTGACTACGTCTTTGTACGGAGTCAGAAGTAGGAGTCTTGATTAAAGTTTTATAGAGGGGAGACAGAATGCTAGAGACGGAATCAGTGATTCTTCGACGAACAGAGAGCGGAGTCAGCATACTGGCAGATGCAGAGAACACAGTAGAGGTAGGAACAGATAGCGGGACCGTAGAAGTATCAAGGAAGACAGCTTGTGGAACAGTAGGTGTAAGAGATATAGGTATAGGTAAGGAAGTCGGCAACCCAGGAAGGGGAGGTGCCGTAGGAACATGCACATTGACTACAGGAGGTACAGGGGCTTGATTCTGGGGGGCAGGAGCAGGAATACCAGGTCGTCCAGCAACCGGCAATTGAACATTCGGTAAAGGCGGAGCCGTAGCACCTTGTGCATACGGTGGAGGTGATCGTAACAAATAAGACAACAGAGGATCGTTTTCGGAATCCTCTAGTATCTTAATTGTTTTCGATGGCAAGGCAGGGTAGCACTTGTCAATCGCTAAATTATGCTCTCTAATGGCCACCTCTATGGCCTTCTCGGACTCGTTAACTTGCAGCTGTTTAGCCGCTTGTTCTAGAGTCAACTCTTCTTGCTCTTTCTGTTCTTTCTTCAATCTTTTAATTTCTCTCTGTTTGGATTCTTTTCGCCAGTAACGGAAAGAATCAAACATTGCCGGCCGGGCTTTCTTCCTAAACAATTTCGCTTCTAAATTATCAAGGATTTCGGGTTCAAAACTACCATGTAGTGGCCAACTAAGGACACCATCTTTCTCAGTGTATCGGACCCACACCTCATTATAAGATATAGGACCCACACCATGTTTACAGTACAAGTCATATAGGGGAGTCCCAATCGGAGGAACCAGACATGAGTCCTCCAATCGTGAATCACTGTTGCAACCAAAACAAGACAACATACAATTTCTCCGACTTACCATTTTGCAATCCGGAACACAGAACGAACAAAAACACAAAACAGATATGTGCACCTGAACCAAGAACTTAGGCCTACCAAAAGCGAACTAATGTATCGATACCCAAACTAAACCAAATAGATTATCGTAACCAGAACAACCAGTGATAATCTTACGAAACCAAACCAAACCAAGAACCAAAAAGGATTTTAACAACCCTTACGAAGCAACCAGCTAACTATCACTAAATACTTAACTGAGGCACTGAAGACGTCACCAAGGAGAAACCCGTCACGTTTCGCTGTACTAAGGACTGCACCTCGGGTCCAAGACAGGGCGACGGTCAAGGCAACGGCCCACTGCAGCCGTCCTGAACGGGAACCCTCGTGGAAGAGAACTTCGGGCCACTTTTGCGATATGCCGGGATCGATGAAGTGGGGCGCCTCCCTCAGGAATCTTCACACGAAGCTTCTCGAACTCTTCAGGCTTTTGGACCGGTACCGAATGACGTCGCCCCACGTTGGGCGCCAATTGGAGTTCTGGACTTTTTGGTTCTGTCCAGAGGTGTCAGGGAACAACACCCGAAGACCCCGGAGTTCCACCTGCCTTGGTGCACAAATGAACAGAAACACGGGCTTCTCGATGGTGGCGTCAAAGACCAAAGGTTTATTACTGCAGGGACACAGAAGTCACAGAAACCACACATGGGCAGATTCTAGGAGCCTGTTCGATTTGTACAAAGAGGGCTGCTCCTTATATACTAAAAATAGTGCTTTGGGCAAATTCTTCACATTCCCAAACCTTTGCGTCCTAAACAATAAATATTTGGCGTTGCACAGGAATCGTCGACAATATCTGATGATACAACATTACGAATGAGAGGTTCCCACTTTTCCATCATAATCTCATGTCAACTTCTCATTCAAGACCCGGACCGCCTCATCGTAAATTTCGTTACCTCCCCCCAATAAAGGCCCAGAAGGAAAGGAGCAGAGCCAGGTGCAGAAGATAGAAAAGTAGGATAGGAGATGTTTGTGGGTCGTAAATGGGCAAGGCTACCGGCTTCGGCCGCCTAATCATGATCGGGACAATGGACACGAGAACCAGTTCGGTGGGGCTGGCCTCGGGCAGAGGAGGCAGCCTTTGTCGAGTCATGCAGCTACAGCGTGTTCTGTTCCAAGGTGCACGTGTCACTAGAGAGGTGAATCTCCGGCTAAGGCTACGTGTCCTTGATCAAAATGAAGTGATCAGAGGTTATTGCGTATGTGAGGGCAAGAAACACAAAATGGCTGCCATGATCTAAGATGGATGCCGTGGGTGCATCAGAAATGTGTCTGTTACAGGAGTACTCTTGCTCGTAGCGTAGTGAAAGCACCAGGATATGCTAAATGGATCATTTGCGGTTCGCTGATACCCATATTATGCATTTCCGACAATATTGAAAACACGGGTTCAAATCGTCACGGAACCTCAACTGCGGGCTCGATTTGTTTGATATATGTCTAGGCAGACCTGCTTCAGTGCCCTCCTTTATCTCTTCTTAGTCTTACAAGGCCCAGTTAAGGGCACTCTTTTCCAAATCTCTTTCTAAATATTATCACTCTCAAATGTGTTTTTTCCATGTAATGTTCCTTTGGTGGGAAGAGGAGGTTTCTGAGGTGGGAGTATCAGGCAAGTGACACTTCACGGGTTTCCTCTGTGGGACCCTTCAGGGAGAATCCCTCTTCATTACTACCTCCACCTGATCCCGGACTCTACAACGCACTCCCTTACAGGCTTGATTATACCCACTCCTCACCAATGCACCTTATCTCACAGCTGACCTTGGGCCCCAACCCCATATCAAGGCACCATCGGGCTCCACTTTCATATTTCCCTGTAAAAGCATTAGTAAAATCACCTTCAAACTTAAAACATTGAATATAGCAGTAAATATAATTAGCACACACTTTAAAGTATATTCCTCAGTAGCCCTTATGACCAGACTGCTAATTAAATAAACAAAAACAGAAAGGCCATGACAGGGCCGGTTTCTGCGCTGATGCGAAAGTCTTTTTTGGTGCCGCACCAATAGCCTCTTTCTCCATAAATACCTTTACCATCACCTTCCAACAGTGCCCCTCATCCCTCCATGACCCCCCTATTGACCACCTCCTCGGATTTCTTCACTGCCATGCCACATGCCACAAGTGCCCCTCATCTCCCCATAACCCCTCCCCCCTATGACCCCATCCTCGGATTCCCTCACTGCCACCCTCCACCAGTGCCCCTCATCTCTATGTAGCCCCTCCCCCTCATGATCTCCTCCTCAGATTCCTCACTACCACCCTCCAACAGTGCCCCTCATCTCTCCCTAGCTCCCCACTCCATCCCATGACCTCTTTCTCTGATTCCCTCACTGCTACCCTCCAACAGTGCCCCTCATCCCTCCATGGCCCCCCTATTGTCCTCCTCCTTGGATTCCCTCACTGCCACGCCACATGCCACAAGTGTCCCTCATCTCCCCATAGCCCCTGCCCCTTATGACCTCCTCCTTGGATTCCCTCACTGCCACCCTCCATCAGTGCCCCTCATCTCTCTGTAGCCCCCCCTCATGATCTCCTCCTCAGACTCCCTCACTACCACCCTCCACCAGTGCCCCTCATCTCTCCATAGCTCCCCCCTTCACCCCATAACCTCTTCCTCGGATTCCCTCACTACCACCCTCCAACAGTGCCCCTTATCGCTCCATAGCCCCTCCCACTACCTCCTCCTCGGATATCCTCACTGCCTCCCTCCACCAGCGCCCCTCATCTCTCAGTTGCCCCCCCATGGACCTCCTTCTCTGATTCCTTCACTGCCACCGTCCTCCAGTGCCCTCATCTCTACGTAGCCACTCTCTCTCATATGCATTTCATTTGTTGTATAGCGCTACTCATGTCAGTGTAGTGTGTGTCAGTACTTTACACCACGCACACATTATACATAGACAATGAACCATACAAGTATATAAATCAATCTACAGGGAATGTCCAATTAGCCAATGAGGATTACAAGGTGTAGGAATCACATGTCATCCATACTGGTGGGCAGTATATTTTTAAAGGGTTTGGTTTGGGGAAACACAGCCTTAGGATTTAAAAAGTATTCCATGGGGATCAGCTTTACTGATAAAAATGTACATCTGCCCAAACATACTCATTTTAGCAACATTAGAATAATGAAAGACTGAGGAACTTCTAACTATATCACAAAACAAAAAAAGCAAAGTTCTAACAATACCATTCATGTTTGTATGCAGCTCTTTGGTGACAATTCATTGGTCACTGTCCTATGTTAGGATTGTAACTTCTGAACTGCAAGTAAGACGAGGATCTCTGTGACAAAGGCAGTAATCCACTGAGCTTCCACATAAAATACAGTTAATCTGCATTTAATAACTACTAACAGACAAATGATTGCTCTCCAGCAGGATCTTTATTCACCAGCGTTATCTGGGCATTTTGTATGGTCTAATTGTAGTCCTGCATCAGCCATGATAATGATAAAAACTGTTTAAATGAAGCGATACTGCGCCTGTGCAGATTTTTAAAAGAAAAACAAATAGTAACACATTCTATTTCCTACTACTCCATTAGTCAAGTTTGTGTCACAGGCAGCCTGATGTGATAAGCAGCTGCAGGGGTTAGGAAAGGTGAATAGGAATAAACAACCTTCTTTTCTCCTGTGCTGCATAGAAAAATATCCATGCAGCAGAACAGTAGGCAAAGGTTACCCATGTCAAAGAAAGGATTTGTCGCCTTTCACCATGTGGAGATGAAGGGGTGAAAAAATAAACAAAGCCTCCTTTATATGTTAATGGTCTATTAAAGACCTGTGAAGTACTCGAGTGTGGCTGCGATAATCTCAAAAGCTGTGTGTGTACGCGCCCCCGGGAAGCTATCTCAGCCTAGGCGCACACACACACACACACACAGACACCCTTCGAGGTCACTGCCGGTGTTCGGCTGCCTTCAAGCCCTCACTGCGAGGGCCAAGGCTCCTGTTTGGGTGGGCCTGGCCCACCCGGCCCACCCGCTAGAACCGGGCCTGCTCTTACCTCTGGTGTCTTGGGCCTTTACTATTGGAGAAAGACTGAATAGCACATATGAAAGGCAGAGGGCAAAATAGTATGCACAATTATCAATGGGGAACCGTGGGGCGATGCCGGCAGGCAGGTGCTAATTCAGTTTAATCAATCTGTGCTTGGGCCATGCTCCACTGAACAACCAGCATTTGCAATGCAATAGGTCTCGCATTTACGCGAGTGTAAGCTATTGGCATTGTAAATGACAATACCTTTTATTTATGGTTAAAAAAAGCAAAACATAAATAAAAGGCATTGGGCCAGATGTAGCAAAAGCTAGTTTTGCGAATTTTTTTTTTTTTTTTACCGAATCGCTATTTGAGATGCACAAAACTATTCTCCACAGGTGCAGGGGAAGCCTCCCCGGGCCCAGGCACCCTGGCATGCAGCAGGACCGAGGACGGAGCCCGGAGTGGGCAGGCCGCCCTCCCAAGGGGCCCCATTCGGAGCTTCTGAACCCAGCCAAGCAGGGGGAGTCTCCCCAGGCATGATGGAAGACCATCTCCGGCATCACCATCCCCGGCATGCTATGGGACAGGGCCCAGGGATGGGGCACCTGATGCAGGGCCCCTGGACCCAGCTGGGGCTATTTATACTGGGCACACAGGGGGAGCCTCCATGGGCCTGCCAGGCCCTGTCCTTGGCACCCTGCCACGCGGCACGACGGAGCCCGGGGTGGAGCGGCCACCCTCCATGGGGACATCAGGAGGGGAAGTCTCCCCAGGCCTGGCAGAGCCCCGTCTTATGCCCCACTGGTAGAGCGGCAGGCTGGGGGGACTGAGCCCGGGGACCCTGGACCCTGTAGGGGCTTCTGGCCCCATCACAGGGGCCACACCACACGTCTGCCCAAGGGATGGTGCCCCGGCTTGGCGGACAAGCTGGTCCATACAGATGCTGGATGAGGACCCCCTGGCCGAGAGGGGTTCCGGAGTACCCTGACCCTAGCAATCCGGAGGAAGGGTACCCTTCCTTGTAACCCGTGTGCATCGCAAGACGGATGTGCCTGACCTACTGGAGCCCTGGATGGGATCGGTGAGGCAAAGGAGCCCTCATAGGGACTTCAGGGAAGCCAGGCCATCTGGTCGCCCCATTGGAAAGCATTGCGTGCGACCAGATAGGCGAGTTCAGATGGCCAAGAGGATACGCCAAGCAGAGGGAGGCTCCCTGGGCACAACAGAACCCCGACTTGGGCATTTGGCAGAGCGGCAGGCTGCAGCAACTGACCCGGGGGCCGGCAGGGCCCCTGGCCCCAGTCGGGGGCCCGGAGGCACAGGGGAAGCCTTCCCCAGGCCCTCCGGACCCCGTCCCGGGCACCCTGCCACGAGGCATGACCCAGGACGGAGCCCGGGGTGGGGAGGCCGCCCTCCCAGTGGCCCCTGGGAGACCCTGATCCGAGCCAAGCAGGGGGAGGCTCCCCAGGCACGAGTGAACCCCGTCCCGGGCCTTTGGCAGACAGGCAGGGTGCGGGAAGGGGCCCAAGGATAGAGCACCCGACCCGGGGCTCGGCCGGGGCACCTGGACCCCGTCGGGGCTCCCAGGCCTGGAGACGCAGGGGAAGCCTCCCCGGGCCCTCCAGACCCCATCACGGGCACCCTGCCACGCGGCAGGACCCAGGACGGAGCCCGGGGTGGGGAGGCCGCCCTCCCCGGGGCCCCTGACGGAGCTCCTGAACCCAGCCAAGCAAGGGGAGGTTCCACAGGCACAACGAAACCCCGTCCCGGGCCTTCAGCAGTACGGCAGGCCGGGGGACAGGGCCCAGGGAAGGGAGCTCTCGACCTGGCCTCAGCCGGGGGGCCCAAGCCCAGAGGCGCAGGGGAAGCCTTCCCCGGGCCCTCCGGACCCCGTCCCGGGCACCCTGCCACGTGGAAGGACCCAGGACAGAGCCCGGGGTGGGGAGGCCGCCCTCCCCGGGGCCCTCAGGGGCCCCGGACGGAGCTCCTGAAACCAGCCAATCAGGGGAGGCTCTCCGGGCACAACAGAACCCCCGTCCCGGGCCTTTGGCAGTGCGGCAGGCCGGGCGACAGGGCCCTGGGCCGGAGCACCCGACCTGGGGCCCGGCCGGGGCCCCTGGACCCCGCCAGGGCTCCCAGGTCCGGACCCCGTCTTGGGCACCCTGCCGCGCGGCAGGACCCAGGACGGAGCCCGGGGTGGGGAGGCCGCCCTCCCTGGGGCCGTCAGGGGCCCCGGACTGAGCTCCTGAAACCAGCCAAACCACGGGAGGCTCCCCAGGCACAACGGAACCCCGTCCCGGGCCTTCGGCAGTGCGGCAGGCCGGGGGACAGGGCCCAGGGCCGGGAGCGCCTGACCCCGGGCCCGGCCTTGCCCCTGGCCCCAGCCGGGGGGCCTGTTAGACCTGGCACCTTGGCGTGAGTCTCCCTTCCACTTTTTGCTGATGTGCCTCCGATGTTTTGCTGGTTTTCCGATACTCAGGGCACTGCGCCACGGCTGACCCGTGCCGCAGTGCAAGTGCTCCCTACTGTAAATTGTACATGCGATTGGTATCCATGATTGGTTCATTGGATTTACTGTTAGTCCCTAGTAAAGTGCACTAGGAGTGCCGGGGCTTGTAGATGCCAATACTGCTGGTGGGCCTGCAGCGCTGGTTGCGCCACCCACCGAAGCAGCCGTAAAGATGTGTCCGGGAACTGCGACCGCAGAACCCGCGTGCGGTCTTGTACCGTCACGCTAGCTGGGCAAGTGCACCCACTTGCCAGCCCCCGAACCTTCCCTTGACTACATATTAGTCACCCCTATGGTAGGCCTGCGGGCAGGGTGCGTTGTAGGTGTAAGGTAGGACAAGCCCTGATGTGTGTGGCATGTCCTAGTAGTGACTTACAACCAAAACCATATTTCACTATTGAAGGCTACCTGCTCCATTAGGCCAGACTGAGCTGCTGGAGTTATTACGCCCTATAATCCCAGCAGGCTCAAGGAGCATGGTAGCGCGTCGTGTTTAGTATGCCTGAACTCAGGATGATAAAATATTTCTTTTAGTAAAGTTTATTTTAGTATCCTGGGTTTGCAAATGCTACTTTTAGAAAGTTAGCCTTTGCTTGCCTAACCATTTCAGCCCGCCTCTGCTGGTATGTGTATCTGACTGTCTGGGACGTGTGAGTGACAGGGCTGGGAGGAGGACAGGTGGTGAATGCGCAGATTACACCTTAGTGGGAGGTAGGAGTGGCTCTTGACTCTGGATCTTGCTGTGCTCTGCCACCACAATGCTGGCTCCACCCTCCTGGGGAGCGTCGGATGATTCAGCCGACACCTGGCCCAGGAAGGGCGAAGCCCCATCAACAAGGTACTCTGGCTGCCCCTGTCCGCACAATGCTGGCTCCACCTCCTGTGGGGCGTCTGATGCGCCTGCCCCTCACACTGAAAGCAGAAGCCGGAGTACACCCGCCAGGGTACTCGAGGACTGAGAGTGGCTATGCAAAGGCCCCCCTGGCCTGCGAGAACAAAAGAAATGCCATATAAAAGAAGGAGCCCTGCTCCTTGAAAATTAGATCCTGTTTGGGCTACAGAAGGAACTCTGCCCGACGAGAAGGACCGGGAAGGACAAGGAAGAGTGCTGTCTCTTGCCTGTGTCTGGTGCCTTGCTGCCGAAGGAGAGGAAAAAGGAAAGACTACGAAAAGACTTTTGCTTTACAAGACTTTGTGCCGAACTCTGCTAAAAGATCTCCAAGGGCTTGAAACTGAGCTTGCCCCCTGACCAGCGCCCCAGGACCAGTGGGCGCTACACCCTGAAGAAACCAACTGCGTGTGCTGCTCCTCGTGGCAGTACCGACGGAGGAATCTCCTCCAAGGCAACGACATCCACCTGACCACCGTGACCGGGGCCCAGAGCAACAGCGAGAGCAAAGTGAGGACCAGCCGCCACTGGCCCGAACACCGTGACCGCAACTGCACCGGGAGCCCGAGAGCAAAGCGAAGGAGGACCCGTCCGGTCCGAGCTCTCGAGTTGACTGCGCCACGAGCAGCCAATCCACTTACAAAGACGGACAGTCGCCCTGTGAGAGTCCCCTAGGTCGGTACCTTGCCCGACAGCTCAGCTGTGAGCGCACAGCTGCACCGGCACTTGGCTGGGTACGTCCTGCACTTGAGGACCGTACTGCCACTTGCCGCCACCACGCAACCGCCGCCTCCAGGGTCGGAGCGGACGACGAGGAAAGGACCCTGCCGCCACAGAACACCGCTGCCCCGGATGACCCGTGAACTGCTCGGCTGAGAGCCGCAACGAACAGCGACCCCGGGAAGGCAACGCGACGTGGGACAGATCCCCTGGGAGCCGCCTGCTCCACAAGAACTTTGTTGAACTGGGCAGAAGGCCCTAAAGAACTCTTATTGCTAGAACGAACTGTGGCAACTTGAACTAAGTAACTTGGAACCGCTATTTGAAAGTCTGATAACTGTATTCATAAGCCTGCTTGAAGTCTATATAAAGATATATATTTTTACAGAATACAGTTTGGTCTCATTGTGTGGTGGGTTGGTTGTGACGGTGTAATATGGCAAGTGTTTAACCCTATGTGCCCCAAAGATTAGCCTACGACTGCTTAAGCCACACTACCTAGAGGGTAAGCAGAGGTTGTCTGGAAGGTAACCCTCAGCCCTGACGAGGAAGAGAGAGTCCCTGCTTGTCGCTAGTGTTGCACTGCGCCAACTAGAGCCTCCCCCTTCCTACATTGGACGCAGCGGTGAGGATTTTTCGAATTTACACTTGCGGTATCTATACCTTAGCTTCCGACCATTGCACAGTGATTTCAGTCCAGTTACTTAGCCACAGACTTTGCTTTTTGCTGAAAGAAGATTCCGAGTGTGAGAACCATGCCAGGCACGAAGAGCCTGGATGGAGCGGAGTCCACGACCTCTGAGGTGTTGGAGGTGGAGTGGGACGCCGCAAAGCTGGACAAATACTCAAAGACGGAGCTGAAGTTTTTCTGTAAGAAACTCAAAGTTCCGCACGCTGGTTGCAAGAATAAGCCAGAATTCTACAAGGCCCTGAAAGCCTGGATAGAGTCCAGAAAGGCCCCGGAGGATCAAGATGCCCTCGCGGAGCAAGATGCAACTGAAGAGCAGAATGCACCTATGGATCTGGTGGATCTCGAAAGGCAAGACAGCGTGCACAGCTTTGGTAAAGGCCTGTCGCCAGAGGAGCTGGCAGACAGGAAGGAAACAAGGAATCACGAAAGAAAGCTGGCAGAATTGAAAATCCAACTGGAGCTGGAAACAAAAAGAATGGCGCTGGAAGAGCGAAAGCACCAAATGGATTATGAAGTGAAGATGAGGGAGATAAGTCTCAAGGAGAGAGACTTGGATCGTCCTCCCTCTGGTGGCAGCACATCGCCAGTGCAGGTAGAGTCAAGAGTGCACATCCCGAAGGACGTAGTTAAGGAGTTCTTTAAGGGGGATGACATAGGACAGTGGTTTAGGGCATACGAGGTAGCCATGTCCTCCCACCGGGTCCCTGACAAGGATTGGGGAGCGGGGTTGTGGGGAAGGTTCCTTAGCGAAGGGCGAGATACCTTGCTAGATTTGCCCGTTGAGAAACAGAGATCCTATTCCCACATGAAAGAAGCTTTAATGCGCAGGTACGGGATTACCCCTGAAATGTATAGACAGAAGTTTAGGGGATGTACTAAGCGGCCTGGGAATACGTATGTGGAGTATGTGACTTATTTTTGCAGAGCACTGGGTGGTTGGGTGAAGGGTAGCAAAGTGAATGATTTTCAAGGTCTCTTCGATTTAATTGCATGGGAGCACTTGTCTGATCACTGTTTTCCTGAGTTACGCCAACACCTGATCGATAGCAAGCTGTCCAACCCGAGGAAGCTTGCTGAGGAGGCGGACCGCTGGCTCAGCACCAGGGTCCACAAGGGTCCCGTGGGAGACTCCGCCAAGAGTGGGCAGGGTCCCCAGCAGAAGAGTGGGGGAGACAAGGGGGGAAAACAGAAAGGGTTCCAAAAAGGCCCCCAAAGTAGTTCCCAGGGGAACCCGCAGCAAGGTTCTCAGCCTCCCCCACCCCCAAAGCAGAATGGGGCCCCGACAGGTAAACCTGTTCCAAAGGGGCCCTTCAATTGTTACAAATGTGGCGAGCCTGGGCACATATCCAGTGACCCCAAGTGTCGCCTGTTTGGAAAACCCGCACCCACTGGTGCTCCGCCCCGTCAAGTGACTAGTGTTCACTTAGGAGAAGAAGTGATGGTCCCGGGGGGTGGAGATCCCGTTCAGATGACCCTAGTCTCGCTAGGAGACAGTGAGATGATCCCTACGAACTACCTGCCCTCTAACACTAAGAAATATGGGCAGATGGTGATCATCAATGGCAAGGAAGCTGAGGCTCTTCGAGACACAGGAGCCAGTGTGACTGCAGTGAGGCAGCACCTGGTGTCTCAAGAGCAGGTTGTACCCCATGCCTACTGTAGGGTTATCAACGCTGATAATTCTGAGAGTCAGTGTCCGATGGCTCAAGTTCCCTTCGAGTGGGGGGGGGTCTCTGGTACTCTGCAGGTCTGTGTAAGAAAAACCATGCCTGTTGACTTTTTGCTAGGGAATGACTTGGAGCACTCCCCTTGGGAAAAGGTGGAGAAAACGACTCACCTACGGATGGTGGGTCTGCCTGACTGGGCGTGCGTGACCACCCGGTCAATGACAGCCAGTAGGGGTGATCAAGAGGTCCTGGGGCCTGAAGGAGAGGCCCAGGAACCGGCCTTAGGGAGAGGGCGCAGGGGGCGCGGGAAACCGGCCCCTGAGGTTCCCACGGTCCAGGAGGAAGCAGACCTTGAGGGGGATGCCCTGTAGCCTACAGGGGAACAGATCGCCGAACTGGGGGACCTGCCTGAGCTGACCCATTGGCAGCAAGAAGGAGGACCCTCCAGGGAGGAATTCTGCAAGGAGCAGAAAGAATGCCCCTCTCTCATGGGTATGCGGCAGCAGGCTGCAGACCAGGCCAATGGTGTTCAGGCCAAAACACATTACGTGTACTGGGAGAACGACCTCCTGTATTCAGAGCCTAAGGCTGCTGAACCTGGGTCAGCCCGTGTGCTGGTGGTACCCCAGAAGTTCAGAGCCTTCCTACTGGGTCTGGCTCATGATGTGCCTTTAGCAGGACATTTGGGGATGGACAAGACCTATGACAGGCTTGTCACCCACTTTTACTGGCCCCAAATGCATAAGAGTTCAGACGCTCATTGCAGAACCTGTCCGACTTGCCAGGCAAGTGGGAAGACCGGAGGGAAGAAGAAGGCTCCCCTCCAACCCTTCCCTGTGGTCGGTACGCCATTCCAGCGAGTGGGTATTGACATTGTTGGGCCTCTGGACCCCAAGACAGCCATGGGCAACAGGTTCATCCTGGTCTTGGTGGACCATGCCACCCGGTACCCTGAAGCCATCCCTCTGAGGACAGTGACGGCCCCCGTGGTGGGACGTGCACTGATGGGAATTTTCTCACGAGTAGGATTCCCTCTAGAGGTGGTGAGCGACAGGGGGACCAACTTCATATCCAAGTATATGAAGTCCCTTTGGCAAGAGTGTGGTGTAACGTATAAATTCACCACGCCTTACCATCCCCAAGGTAACGGGTTGGTTGAAAGATTCAACCGAACCCTAAAGGGCATGATCATGGGCCTAGAAGGTCCGATGAGGCGTAAGTGGGACGTCCTCTTACCATGCCTACTCTTTGCATATCGCGAGGTACCCCAGAAGTCCCTAGGGTTCAGCCCCTTTGAGCTACTGTACGGTCACCCCGTGAGAGGACCACTGAGTTTGGTAAAGGAAGGCTGGGAGCAATCTCCCAGGAAACCTCCCCAGAATGTATATAGCTACATGCTGGCCTTCAGAAACCAGACCAGGCGCTTCAGACAACTTGCCGAGGCAAATCTGGAAGCCAGCCAGGAAGAGATGAAGCGGTGGTACGACCAGAATGCCACTCTGGTCGAGCTTCAGCCTGGACAAGAGGTGTATGTCCTGGCCCCAGTGGAGCCCTGTGCCCTTCAGGATAAGTGGACAGGCCCATTCGAGGTTGTGGAGCGCAAGAGCCCCGTGACATACTTGGTGGACATGAAGACGCCCAGGAACCCTTTGCGGGTCCTACATGTCAACCGCCTCAAGCCCCACTTGCAAAGGTCCGAAGTGGGCATGTTGTTGGCAACTGATGACGGAATGGAGGAGGAGTCGGAGCCTCTCCCTGACCTCTTAGTGGCCTGTGAGAAAGACGGGTCAGTGGATGGAGTTAACCTCTCACCCACCCTGACCCCCGAACAACAGGAAGACTGCCGCCAGTTGCTGGGGCAGTTTCCAGATCTGTTCTCCCTGGTTCCGAGTGTCACAGATTGGTGCGTCCATGATGTGGACACTGGAGACAGCTTACCTGTGAAGCATAAGGCTTACAGAGTGACTGACAGGGTCCGGGCCTGCATCAAGGAGGAGGTCTCCAAGATGCTTGCCCTGGGGTGATTGAGTCTTCCAGCAGTCCTTGGTCCAGCCCCGTGGTTTTGGTTCCGAAGGCTGCTGCGCCGGGAGCCACACCCGAACTCCGGTTCTGTGTGGACTACAGAGGACTCAATTCAGTCACGAAGACTGACGCGCACCCCATCCCAAGAGCGGATGAGCTCATTGATCGGCTAGGGGCTGCTCGGTTCCTCAGTACGTTTGATTTGACGTCTGGGTACTGGCAGATCGCCTTGACCGATGGGGCAAAGGAGAGGTCGGCATTCTCTACACCAGATGGGCATTTCCAGTTCCGGGTTATGCCATTTGGAATGAAGAATGCCCCTGCCACCTTTCAGAGATTGGTCAACCAGGTGTTGGCTGGGCTGGACGAGTTCAGTGCCGCCTACCTGGATGACATCGCGGTGTTCAGTGGCACCTGGCCAGAACACCTGCGACACCTCTGGGAAGTGTTGATGGCTCTGCGCAGAGCAGGCCTCACAATCAAGGCAAGCAAGTGCCAGATTGGGCAGGGTTCAGTGGTGTACTTGGGACACCAAGTTGGGAGTGGCAAGGTAGCACCCTTGCAACCCAAAATTGAGACCATCCTGGCTTGGGAACCCCCCAAGACCCAGACGGCAGTGAGAGCCTTCCTGGGGCTCACTGGGTATTACAGGAGGTTTGTCAAGGGCTATGGCACGATCGTGACCCCCTTGACAGAGCTGACTTCGAAGAAGCAGCCCAGGAATGTGATTTGGACTGACACCTGTAAGAAGGCTTTTGACACCCTGAAGACTGCCATGTGCACGGCGCCCGTGCTCCTGGCTCCTGATTTCTCCAAGGAATTCATAGTGCAAACAGACGCTTCAGAGCATGGTGTAGGGGCTGTTCTTTCACAGATGACTGAGGAGGGCTTTGACCAACCCGTAGCCTTCATAAGTAGGAGGTTACTTCCACGGGAAAGTAGGTGGAGTGCAATAGAGCGAGAAGCATTTGCTGTGGTCTGGGCGCTGAAGAAGCTAAGACCCTACCTGTTTGGGTCTCACTTCCGAGTTCAGACGGACCACAGGCCCCTCAGATGGTTGATGCAAATGAGGGGTGAGAACCCGAAACTGTTGAGGTGGTCCATTTCTCTACAGAGCATGGACTTTACGGTGGAACACCGCCCTGGCACCGATCACGCCAACGCTGACGGTCTGTCCAGATTTTTCCGCCTTAGTGATGTGGAACTCCCTGGGGAAGGGTAGTTCCCCCCACATTTCAGCTGGAGGGGACACATGTTAGACCTGGCACCTTGGCGTGAGTCTCCCTTCCACTTTTTGCTGATGTGCCTCCGATGTTTTGCTGGTTTTCCGATACTCAGGGCACTGCGCCACGGCTGACCCGTGCCGCAGTGCAAGTCCTCCCTACTGTAAATTGTACATGCGATTGGTATCCATGATTGGTTCATTGGATTTACTGTTAGTCCCTAGTAAAGTGCACTAGGAGTGCCGGGGCTTGTAGATGCCAATACTGCTGGTGGGCCTGCAGCGCTGGTTGCGCCACCCACCGAAGCAGCCGTAAAGATGTGTCCGGGAACTGCGACCGCAGAACCCGCATGCGGTCTCGTACCGTCACGCTAGCTGGGCAAGTGCACCCACTTGCCAGCCCCCGAACCTTCCCTTGACTACATATTAGTCACCCCTATGGTAGGCCTGCGGGCAGGGTGCGTTGTAGGTGTAAGGTAGGACAAGCCCTGATGTGTGTGGCATGTCCTAGTAGTGACTTACAACCAAAACCGTATTTCACTATTGAAGGCTACCTGCTCCATTAGGCCAGACTGAGCTGCTGGAGTTATTACGCCCTATAATCCCAGCAGGCTCAAGGAGCATGGTAGCGCGTCGTGTTTAGTATGCCTGAACTCAGGATGATAAAATATTTCTTTTAGTAAAGTTTATTTTAGTATCCTGGGTTTGCAAATGCTACTTTTAGAAAGTTAGCCTTTGCTTGCCTAACCATTTCAGCCCGCCTCTGCTGGTATGTGTATCTGACTGTCTGGGACGTGTGAGTGACAGGGCTGGGAGGAGGACAGGTGGTGAATGCGCAGATTACACCTTAGTGGGAGGTAGGAGTGGCTCTTGACTCTGGATCTTGCTGTGCTCTGCCACCACAATGCTGGCTCCACCCACCTAGGGAGCGTCGGATGATTCAGCCGACACCTGGCCCAGGAAGGGCGAAGCCCCATCAACAAGGTACTCTGGCTGCCCCTGTCCGCACAATGCTGGCTCCACCTCCTGTGGGGCGTCTGATGCGCCTGCCCCTCACACTGAAAGCAGAAGCCGGAGTACACCCGCCAGGGTACTCGAGGACTGAGAGTGGCTATGCAAAGGCCCCCCTGGCCTGCGAGAACAAAAGAAATGCCATATAAAAGAAGGAGCCCTGCTCCTTGAAAATTAGATCCTGTTTGGGCTACAGAAGGAACTCTGCCCGACGAGAAGGACCGGGAAGGACAAGGAAGAGTGCTGTCTCTTGCCTGTGTCTGGTGCCTTGCTGCCGAAGGAGAGGAAAAAGGAAAGGCTACGAAAAGACTTTTGCTTTACAAGACTTTGTGCCGAACTCTGCTAAAAGATCTCCAAGGGCTTGAAACTGAGCTTGCCCCCTGACCAGCGCCCCAGGACCAGTGGGCGCTACACCCTGAAGAAAGCAACTGCGTGTGCTGCTCCTTGTGGCAGTACCGACGGAGGAATCTCCTCCAAGGCAACGACATCCACCTGACCACCGTGACCGGGGCCCAGAGCAACAGCGAGAGCAAAGTGAGGACCAGCCGCCGCTGGCCCGAACACCGTGACCGCAACTGCACCGGGAGCCCGAGAGCAAAGCGAAGGAGGACCCGTCCGGTCCGAGCTCTCGAGTTGACTGCGCCCCGAGCAGCCAATCCACTTGCAAAGACGGACAGTCGCCCTGTGAGAGTCCCCTAGGTCGGTACCTTGCCCGACAGCTCAGCTGTGAGCGCACAGCTGCACCGGCACTTGGCTGGGTACGTCCTGCACTTGAGGACCGTACTACCACTTGCCGCCACCACGCAACCGCCGCCTCCAGGGTCGGAGCGGACGACGAGGAAAGGACCCTGCCACCACAGAACACCGCTGCCCCGGATGACCCGTGAACTGCTCGGCTGAGAGCCGCAACGAACAGCGACCCCGGGAAGGCAACGCGACGTGGGACAGATCCCCTGGGAGCCGCCTGCTCCACAAGAACTTTGTTGAACTGGGCAGAAGGCCCTAAAGAACTCTTATTGCTAGAACGAACTGTGGCAACTTGAACTAAGTAACTTGGAACCGCTATTTGAAAGTCTGATAACTGTATTCATAAGCCTGCTTGAAGTCTATATAAAGATATATATTTTTACAGAATACAGTTTGGTCTCATTGTGTGGTGGGTTGGTTGTGACGGTGTAATATGGCAAGTGTTTAACCCTATGTGCCCCAAAGATTAGCCTACGACTGCTTAAGCCACACTACCTAGAGGGTAAGCAGAGGTTGTCTGGAAGGTAACCCTCAGCCCTGACGAGGAAGAGAGAGTCCCTGCTTGTCGCTAGTGTTGCACTGCGCCAACTAGAGCCTCCCCCTTCCTACAGGGCCCATGCCCAGAGGCGCAGGGGAAGCCTTCCCCGGGCCCTCCGGACCCCGTCCCGGGCACCCTGCCACGCGTCACGACCCAGGACGGAGCCCGGGGTGGGGAGGCTGCCCTCCCCGGGGCCCTCAGGGGCCCCGGACGGAGCTCCTGAAACCAGCCAAGCCACGGGAGGCTCCCCAGGCACAACGGAACCTCGTCACAGACATTTGGCGGTGCGGCAGACCGGGGGACAGGGCCCAGGGCCAGAGCGCCCGACCCGGGGCCCGGCCTTGACCATGGCCCCAGCCGGGGGGCCCAAGCCCAGAGGCGCAGGGGAAGCCTTCCCTGGGCCCTCCGGACCCCGTCCCGGGCACCCTGCCATGCGGCAGGACCCAGGACGGAGCCCGGGGTGGGGAGGCCGCCCTCCCCGGGGCCCTCAGGGGCCCCGGACGGAGCTCCTGAAACCATCCAAGCCAGGGGAGGCTCCCCGGGCACAATGGAACCCCTGTCCCAGGCCTTTGGCAGTGCGGTAGGCCGGGGAACAGGGCCCTGAGCCGGAGCACCCGACCCGGGGCCCGGCCCGGGTCCCTGGACCCCGCCAGGGGTCCCAGGCCCGGAGGCGCACGAGAAGCCTTCCCCGGGCCCTCCGGACCCCGTCTCGGGCACCCTGCCATGCGGCAGGACCCAGGACGGAGCCGGGGTGGGGAGGCCGCCCTCCCCGGGGCCCTCAGGGGCCCCGGACGGAGATCCTGAAACCAACCAAGCCACGGGAGGCTCCCCAGGCAAAACGGAACCCCGTCATGGACCTTCGGCAGTGCGGCAGGCCGGGGGACAGGGCCCAGGGCTGGAGCGCCCTACCCGGGGCCCGGCCGTGCCTCGGGCCCCAGCCGGGGGGCCTAAGCCCTGAGGCACAGGGGAAGCCTTCCCCGGGCCCTCCGGACCCCGTCTCGGGCACCTTGCCACGCGGCAGGACCCAGGACAGAGCCCCGGGTGGGGAGGCCACCCTCCCCGGGGCCCTCTAGGGGCGCCGGACGGATCTCCTGAACCAAGCCAAGCACGGGGAGGCTCCCCAGGCACAACAGAACCCCGTCCCAGGCCTTCGGCAGTGTGGCAGGCCGGGGACAGGGCCCAGGGCCAGAGCGCCCGACCCGGGGCCCGGCCGGGCCCCTGGCCCCAGCCGGGGGGCCAAGCCCAGAGGCGCAGGGGAAGCCTTCCCTGGGCCCTCCGGACCCCGTCCCGGGCACCCTGCCGTGCGGCAGGACCCAGGATGGAGCCCCGGGTGGGGAGGACTACCGTGAGACCATGGAGCCCATTCCGGGCACTCGGCCATGCCGTCGGCCTGGAGCCCCGGACGCCCAGGGGACGACTGCCCGGGATGCATGGAGCCCGTCCTGGGCACTTTGCCATGCCGGCGGCCTGGAGCCAGTGACACCCAGGGGAGGACTACCTTGTAAACTATTGAGCCCGACCCGGGCACTCTGCCATGCTGTTGGCCTGGAGCCCCGGGCGCCCGGGGGACGACTGCACGAAATGCATGGAGCCCGTCCTGGGCACTTTGCAATGCTGTCGGACTGGAGCCCCGGACACCCAGGGGAGGAATACCGTGAAAACCATCGAGCCCGACCCGGGCACTCTGCCATGCCGTCGGCCTGAAGCCCCGGACGCCCGGGGGACAACTGCACGGGATGCATGGAGCCCTTCCTGGGCACTTTGCATGCCGTCGGACTGGAGCCCCGGACACCCATGGGAGGAATACCGTGAAAACCATGGAGCCCGACCCGGGCACTCTGCCATGCTGTCGGCCTGGAGCCCCGGACGCCCGGGGGACGACTGCACGGGACGCATGGAGCCCGTCCTGGGCACTTTGCCATGCCGTCGGCCTGGAGCCACGGACACCCAGGGGAGGACTACCGTGAAAACCATGGAGCCCGACCTGGGTGTGAGAAGTTGGTCTGATATATGATGCTCACTAGTTCTAGTGATCACCTTGTATCAGTCCAAACAACCCTTATGGTGATTGGTTGTAAGTCAACCTTATAGACCAGCAATCCTAATGGTAGCATGGACAGAGCAGTCTTAGGCTAAACTCTTTTGGCATGTGAAGCCAGCTGTTTTACCACATATAACCCCTTGAATACCAGATGAAAGGACACCACACAGGTTGTTATGAAAATAAACAATATATTTATTACTAACAAACACCTCTGAACTCTTTATGAGATCAGAGGGCTAAGCACATAACAATACTCTTCAGAAAAATACAGTGAATCGCACAAATTACAATGGTGCCCTAGGGGCACGACAAACCATATACTAAGTAAATGGTATAAGGAGATCAATAGAAGAAATGAAGATGCCCAGAGGCTGTAGGATCGCTGGGACTACACTACCCTAACCTTAGGTAAGTAGCAGGAGACCCACGGGACGCGTGTGCAGAGTGTGAACTCACACGCGAGATGCGGAACAAAGTCAATGGGCAGAACAAATTACGAAAAGGTAAGTAATAGACAGTTATGACTAGTTACGACTAAAACGACAGGATACCTGGACACTAGGAGAGTCCATCTACCCTTGAGCACCGAAATGCTCTTGTTACCTCACCCACGGGCTGCGGGTGCATGGGTGTGAAAGTGTGTCGGGTTTCCGCGTCGAAGTCTATGGAGCCTTGAAGCAAGATGCTGCAGGCGACCAGGAGGAAGATGTCCAGAGCGATCCAAGGGTGGATCGAGGAAGAAGAGGACCTGAAAGCAGAGGGGACAGTGTTCAAAGTCACTAGCCAGTGACCGGAGTGGAACCAGGAAGGAACCAGATGCTGTCATCGCGATCAGGTGAAGAGTGGACGCTTGTCTCTGTAGCCACGTGGACCAGGAGGTGTCTTCGATGACCAGGATGGAGGCACGAGCTGTCCCACGCAGGCTCTCGCTGTCGGCGGTGTCCAATCCGGATTCGGAGTCAACAGGCCTTGGCAAGGGCAACCCACGCGGTGAGTGGAAATGTCGTCTGGTGCGGACCAGGAGGGTCCGGGGTGCTCCTCTTTTGGAAGGGAGCAGGGGCCAGTCTGGAGCAACCAGACCAGTGTGTAGATTTCGTGGATCGTCGTCTAGGAGGTCACTAGCCAGCCTGCAAGTGACCAGACAATGCGTCGAGCAGCAACCAAGCAAAAGGGCCCCACGCAGATCTCGTGGATGCTGGAGGACTGGTCTTCGGTGCAGGAGCTGCTCGGGGCTGGGGGTTCTAAATCCCCAAAGCACTTACTCGAGGATGCCTCTGAAGTCGTGCTGGAAGCGAAGTGCAAATTCTTCAAGATGGCCGGTACCACGTGTCTCGTCGCACCCACGGATCTCAGCTGTGCTGCAGATGTAGATAGAGGTCGGAGAGGTCTGGAAGTCTGGATCTCGTCGGGCTCTGAAGTCTGGTTCCGGCAGCAAGGACGACAAAGTGAACCGCTAGGACGCTTGATGGTGCCTGCAGTTGCAGGGTGGTCACTCCTTGGCCACAAGGGAGATTCTTCAGTCTTCTGTGGAGCAGAACGTCGAAGTCCAGAGTTTCTTCTTGTAAAGTTGTTCAGGATAATCTAATTTGGAATGGGACCAGCTCCTACCTTTATTCTGCTAAAGGGGGCTGTACTAGTGACTAGGTCCCTCCCATGGGTGAGGTCAGGAAGGGGGGTGGTTACACCCCCTATCCTTTGTCCGGTTTCGTGCCAGAGCTGGGGCTGGAGAGCCCTAACGGATGTATGACGTTACAACGCAGGCTATTACAACGCCTGCTGTTACAACGCGGTTTTTACATTGCATACCATTACAACGCATAGTGCTTTTAGGCGCTGGATACTGAATTATTTAATTTACTATTCCAACTCCAGTCCCCGTGGATAGTAGGGAAGGTGTTGGATTGTAAATTAAATATATTCCCTATCCTAGAGCGCCCCCCAGCGCAATGCGTTGTAATGGTTTGCGTTGTAATGGTTGCGATGTAATGGTAGTGCGTTGTAATGCTTGCGTTGTAAGTGATGTTTCCCGCCCTTACAACTGGTTTGAAACGGGGTATGCACAGGGACACCTTGTGTGCCCCAGGCATGTCTCATTCCTTTCAGCCCTCCCTACCTCAATACACAAAATCCTGTCTGGGGTGGTGCTAGCACCTCCCAAGGCAGGAAACCCTTTGTCCAGGCCTCCCTCGCTGGAAGGACTCCCAGCAGCAGGAGGTCAGACTTGTGTCTGTGGTGGCAGCATCCATTTTGTGATGCTGAGGCTCTGTTTAACTTTAACCGGGGTTCTCAGTTACATACATGTCGTGTCCCTCTAAAAGGGTGGAATGCTACCACTGTCTCCAGAACTGGCGAGGGGGTAGTATTCCAAATCGTATGACACCTTACTCGACATGTTTTGATAATGCTATACCAAAGTTAGCAATAACTGCGAGGATTATAATGCACTTAAGAGTATATGGCATAGCGTTATCATGGAACAGCTATAAGGACTTTGTTCCGAAAGCTGCAGACAGGCTCAGCTCATGCTAGAGCACCATCTCACATAATTCCAAGCACTCTGCCTTCAGGATTGATAAGGCCTGCCATATTAGTGACTTATAGGAGTATATGTGTCCATTTTGTGGTTAGATATAGGTATACTATATCTAAAGCAAAGGGAGATTACACCACCTTGCCCCAGCTGATTGATCAGCCAGTTGTGTCAGTTTGGATGGCCAGCCAGGGGTGGTATAATACATGCTGCAGCCCCTGGTAGGCCCTGGGTACACCTATGCCCTAGGTACCTAAGGTACACTGTACAGGGACTGATAAGGTGACTCAGCATCCAATGAGGTATGTACCTAAGGTACATGGAGTCCATTTTACAGAGAGTGCAATTAGTCTGGGGTCCTGAATAGCAGGGCCCCAGGCCAACTAGGTCAAAAACCAGCTAAACACTAGGCAAAAAGTTGGGGGCAACCATAGTCAGATATCCACCTTCCTACACCGGGCACTCAGCCATGCCGTCGGCCTGGAGCCGTGGACGCCGGGGGGACGACTGCACGGGATGCATGGAGCCCATCCTGGACACTTTGCCATGCCGTCGGCCTGGAGCCCTGGACACCCAGGGGAGGACTACCGTGAAAACCATGGAGCCCGACACGGGCACTCTGCCATGCTGTCGGCCTGGAGCCCCGGACACCCAGGGGAGGACTACCATGAAAACCATGGATCCCAACCCGGGCACTCTGCCATGCCGTTGGCCTGGAGCCCCGGACGCCCGGGGACGACAGCACGGGATGCATGGAGCTTGTCTTGGGCACTTTGCCATGCCATCGGGCTGGAGGAAGGCAGCCCCAGGTGGCCTAGGGAGGTGTTGCCCCGGCATATCCCATCTGGTCACCCCTGGCAGAGAACCACCAACGTGGGATGGGTGTCCGGGCGTACCTTGTCCCTAGTAATCCGGAGGAAAATTACCCCCCTTTCTTGTAATCCGTGCACTCAAGGTGACAGAGGGGACCCAGGGCGCAAACGTGCCCGACCTCCTGGAGCCCTGGCTGGGATCCGGGAGGCGAATGGCACCTCATAGGGACTTCCAGGGAAGTCCGGCCATCTAGTCGCCCCATCGGAAAGCATTGCGGGCGACCAGATGGCCGAGGCGAGAGCGGCGACCAGATGGCCGGGACCGAAATGACACCAATCTGCCTGCCCCGGGCCTGCAGGGCTTCGGGGCCCCGGGGGTCCGGTGCTGCAGGGCTAGGGGACTGCAGGGCTCCAGGGCTCGGGGGACTGCAGGGCTCCAGGGCTCGGGGGACTGCAAGGCTCCAGGGCTCGGGGGGCTGCAGGGCTCCGGGGCTGCAGGGCCCCAGGGCTCCGGGGCTGCAGGGTCCTAGGGCTCTGGGGCTCGGGGGCTGCAGGGCTCCGGGGCTGCAGGGCCCAGGACCCATGGAGCCCGTCCCAGGTACTTTCCCATGCTGCGGGCCGTCGGAGGAAGCCACAAACGCCTGGGAGGTGTTGCCCCGGCATCGCCCATCTGGTCCCCGGCAGGGACCCACCAGCCCCGGAGGGTGTTTGGGCATACCCTTGCACCTAGTAATCCGGGGGAAAATTACCCCCCTTTCGTGTAATCCGTGCACTCAAGATGACAGAGGGGACCCAGGGCGCAAACGTGCCCGACCTCCTGGAGCCCTGGCTGGGATCCGGGAGGCAAATGGCACCTCATCGGGACTTCCAGGGAAGTCCGGCCATCTAGTCGCCCCATAGGAAAGCATTGCGGGCGACCATATGGCAGAGGAGAGAGGGGCGACCAGATGGCCGGGACCGAAATGACGCCAATCTGCCTGCCCCGAGCCTCCGTGGGAGGGCTCCCTGCTGCCCTTGCAGGGCTCGGGGGCTGCAGGGCTCCGGGCCTGCAGGGCTCTGAGCTGCAGGGGTCCGGGCCTGCAGGGCTCTGGGGCAGCAGGGCTGCAGGGATCCGGGGCTGCAGGCCTCGCCGGGCCCTGATGGACACTCCGTCCCCGGCGCCCGGACCGGCTTGCAGGACGGAGGGGTATTCCCGCACCACCGTGCCCTGTCTGACGGGGCTCAAGCCCCGGGCCCAGTCCCGGCTTTCTGAACCCTAGGCCAGGCCGGGCAGAGCCTCCCCTGGGCCCCGGTGGACCCTCCGTCCCGGGCGCCCCGGACCCCCGGCCGGCTTGCAGGACGGAGGGGTATTCCCGCACCACCGGGCCCTGCTGGACGGGGCTCAAACCCCAGGCCCGGTCCCGGCCCCAGTCCCGGCTTTCCGAACCCTTGGCCAGGCCAGGGAGAGCCTCCCATGGGCCCCGGTGGACCATCCGTCCCAGGCGCCCCGGACCCCTGGCCGGCTTGCAGGACGGAGGGGTATTCCCGCACCACCGGGCCCTGCCGGACGGGGCTTAGGCCCCGGGCCTGGTCCCGGCCCCAGTCCCGGCTTTCCGAACCCTAGGCCAGGCTGGGGAGAGCCTCCCCTGGGTCCTGGTGGAGCCCCATCCCCAGCGCCCAGACCCTCTGATGGCTTGAAGGACGGGGGGCTCACGCACCCCGGGGCTGGCCGGACGGAGCTCAAGCCCCGGGCCCGGTCCTACCTTCCGAACCCTAGCCAGGCCGGGGAGAACCTCCCTGGGAGCCCCGTCCCAAGCGCATGGACCCTAGGCCGGACCCATGGAGGGTTAAGCCCAGGCCACGTCCACTCCCCGACGGCCTGCTCGGGGAGCCCATTTTTGCTCGACTAT